>NC_087071.1:33282153-33521701 GCF_963678635.1 Symsagittifera roscoffensis | reverse complement strand
TTCTCTGTGTAAATATTTTTCGAAAATGCTACCCACTCCTTTTTCTTTTGAATTGCATGCCTTGGTTATTGTCAGATAGTTTGGAAATTCAAACTTTAAAACAAAATTGAAAAAATTTGCTAAAGTTTAAACGTTTGATGCTTTTAGTAAATCTTTGGTGCAAGAAAACTCTTATACAATTCAGGTCGTTTCCAAAGCGTTATAGGTGCAAGACGAATAAACCTTTGGTGACTCTAGTTTTGAGTAAACCATGATTTTGTAACTTGTGTTCGGTCACGAACACATCCCAAAATTTTTGAGAAATTAATGGTTTAAAAAAAACAAGTTTTTTTGGTTATTGGAAAAGTGTTAGTGATACAATTTCCATATTTAAAAAATCACCAATCGTAGACCTTTAATGCATTTTCTTTACTATTGGAATTGCATGAAAAGTTTATGATTAGCTTTTTCTCATATATGAATACTTTTTACATCTTACAAATTATTGGTTTATTTTCAGCTTTTTGATTCTTTCCCATCGTAATATTTTTTCTTGATTTCTATTTTTCTGTCTTTCATATGGCGGGATAGTTTTGCTAGTTCTTTCTTCTTTGTATACCGGTTCCGTTCGTTTTTGAAGATATCTCTTGAAAGCCAAAATTGGTAGATTAGTCGTCGCTTCTGTGAAAATTGCCATTTTAGTATTGATTGCTATTAGGTTTAGCCAAAAACTCTTACCTTCGGCCAGAATAGCTGAATGTTCAGTTTTCTTACCAGCTGGCTGCGTCAAGTCATTAGGCCCCTCAGTATCCAGACAAAAAGTTTTTTCATCAGTATTGAAATCATTTATAGAATATCATCACCAGACCTCATTTTTGAAGCTCTACATTTCAATGCCACCGGCATTGAATTGCACATTCCAGAAATAAAAAAAGCCCAGTCTTGAATTTATTTCGATGTAACGCAAACAACTTCGTTAAGTATCCTCCATAAATAATGAAGTTTTACTTTCGTCGATTGTTCGCGATATCACAAAAAAAAAACAATAATATTCGAAAATTTGTATTGATAAGGAACCTTTGTATTTTTTCAAAATTTCAAATAGAAGAAATTATTGAAGTTTTCCAGATTTTTAAAAGATTTAAGTCAAATAACAATCACGTTCGAACAGTGGGCGGTTATAGATCATTTCCAGGATTAACCTAAACAATGATTTCCAAAAATAAGAAGATTATGAAACAAAAACAGCTTCAGAGCTCGAGCAGCAGCGGTTACGATGACATGTAATATAGATAAAAGACTCGAATAGTAATTTTGATGCGAAAAATTGACAAAGCTACAAAAGTGTTTTTCTTAAAGTCATATATTCTTCGACTGTAATTTGGCGAATTATTACATGAAATTATTCAAAAGTTTGTTTGATAATCGATTTTTGAATCTGAGCCATCATTTAATGCCAAAATGAATTTCGAAATGTCAAACACACCTTTCAACCGGCATATTGTTACAATTTTAGGAGTTGACTGATAACTTTGAAAAATCTCTGTTTTCTTTTCCTTGATTTTAACAAAACTGTAAAATTGATGCCACAAAATTGCAATGAAAACAAAATTGATTTAAATGACAAAACATTGAACTGAGTGTCTTTGAAAAATTAGTTTTGTACAAAGTTGGTAAATACAATTTGCAAACTAAACATTTTCTTGGAAAGTACTTCAATGCTTTATTGAGTTTTGACTAGGAAAAATCGATTACTTAATTAATTTGTACACTAATTTTTTCTAGTCATCTCTTGCTGCTAGTGTTCTGATGCTCCTTTTTGCCTTAAAATAACATTAGTTTTGATAACTTGTTAATATTAAGCATCAAATTTAACTCAACGTTGTTTTTCGAAAACAGTTCCGCTGAAGTAAATTTACAGATGACAAAACAGTAGTTTATTTAAATCAAAAGTGAAACTTTTTGAGTGCTTGTACAATTTAACAATTCTGACTAGTTTTTGTGTTGTTGTCATGCGTTTTTGCATTATTGAAAAAAAACAGTCTTTAAATTTATTTCATCACCGTTATTTTTGTCTCCACAATCATCTTTGGACGAAAAGTTTCGTAGTTCCGCGTATGATAGTTCCACAATCTCATGTTTTCTTATCTTCAGTGAAAATAGTTTTTCCAAAAATCTTTTTGTCCCTGATTTGATCTCTGATTACAGCTGTTTGTTTTTTCTACAGCTTTTTAGTATCACAACTTAATATCGAGAAAAATCAATGTTTGGTTTTCTTTTCTGGATGATGCAATTTCCTGTCAGTGATAGTTCAAGCCTCAAATTTGAAGTTGGTGGTAGTTTTCTATAGTGGACTACAACTTTTTTCATAAATTATTGACTGGGTACCAAAACACCGTATGGAATGACGCAGACAACCGATCAGAACAAAAATCATTGAATCGTCAGCCTCTCTGGCTGAATGCAGCACAAGTCGATAGTATAGAAAATCTCTTCAGTGAATATTGCTATTATTGCCATTTGTAATATTGATTGCTGTTTTGTCTGCTCCGAAGCTTGTACTTGTGCTGCCTTCAGCCAGAAAGGCTGACAATTCAGTGATTTTTGTTCTGATCGGTTGTCTGCTTCATTTCATACGGCTTTTTGGTACCCAGACGATAAAGTTTGAAAAAATGTAGTAGTCCACTAAAGAAAACTACCACCAACTTCAACCACTCAAACTCTTTGAGGCTTGAATTATCACTGACAGGAAATTGCGTCATCCAGAAAATGAAACCAATCATTGATTTTTTTCGATATAACGAACCTAAACCGTAAGTCAGTATTCTCCAGCCTGAGAGAAATTAGGTTTTGTTGAGTGCGGTTGATATCATAGCAAAAGTCAAGGAAATCAGATAGGTTTTGCTATTTGTAAAGAAAAATATTGTTTGATGGTAATATTGTATGAAATGGTTCCCTTATGGAATGCCTCTAACGGGATGCCTCTAAGCGAATGCAAAGAAGATTTTAACGGCGAATCAGATTTGACGTCTAGTTTTTTTTGGTAGCCACTTACCAATCTGTTGTTAGAATAAAACCTTTCAGAGCGTGAATTTTTTTATAAACTACTTCATTTTGTTAATTTTTGATCTATGAACTGAAAAATTTGGATAAATATAGCGGGCTGTTTTAAACCGCGTCCAGACAATTCGTCCAAAGACAATTCAGCCGATTTGAAATTCAGACAATTCAGCCAAAATTATGCAGACAATTCAGCCAGAGACAATTCAGCCAATGATAGTGACCGCCGCAATCGTGCCAACATGTTGCGAGCTTACCAACAGATGGTAGGACTCTATACAAAATTTAGAGCCGGTTATCGCCGCGAAGCGGCTACGCGCGCGTAGCGCTCCCACCGGCGACCTTAAACGAGAAATACTTAAGAATATTTTCTCTCATTTCTTTCAAAGTAAATTATTGCAACCATTCTTCTTGCTCTCTCTTATTCTGCAACTTTGGCTCATTAGGAATCACTGATATCACAGAAATAAACGTTTGCAGATTCAGAGTGGGATATGGACGAAGTTCTATTTCATAAAATACACAGTCTATTTGTCACTCTTTCTATTTAGGAGATCAAAAAAATTCAAAATTCCCGCACTCAATAAAAAGAGAAAATAATAGACTATAATTGATTTTTATTTTCATTCTACATAAATTTCAAAAAGAATTGATTATAATTGATTAAAAATGGATTATAATGTTACTATTTTTCGAAACAATAAAAATCATATAATCGATTATTTTTCTCAAATTTTATTGACTTATAATCCATTATAATGGATTATAATCCATTATTATTCAAGAATTGTGTCATCGCTTCATTTCGTTTTGTTTTTGTTTTGTTTATTGTTCTTTTCAGTTGGTTACCGAACTAAAAGAAACTGTAATTTTGTGCTTATTAGCCAGGGGTGGTTCTAGGTTCTAGGGGGGGGGGGGGGAGGGGGGGTGGTGTCGTTTTTTCTTTTGAGCTATCTTGAGATATCCATTTTTGGTGACGGAGCTTCAGAACTTTCTAAAAACAACTTTGGCGCCAATATTTACTAATTTTGAGGGGGGGGGGGGGGGGGGAGGAGAGCGCGCCAAAAAAAAAACGCGATTCAAAATTTTACAAAAATTGTCTAAGAACGCCTTTTTTGGCCTGTTTTTTCATAATTTGCCTGCGGCGCAGAAAACACGATCAAAATGGGGTCTTTATAGTGAGTTATGAGAGCTCATATAATCAATTTGGTCAACCTAAAAAAAGGTCAACAAAACATTCAAAAAATTTTTGAAACTCAGCCCCCTCCCCCGAGAAAGTCCTAGATCCGCCCCTGCTTATAGCTTAAACTTACAATAATTTTGATTTTTACTGTATTTTCATGCAAAATAGCTAAACTATAATACATTATAATTCATTTTTCTTGTGAGATAATATTTTGATAGAAAAGGGGATTATCATCTATTATAATAGATTATGAGAGATTTTCGGAAAAATTATCATCAATTATAATTTATAAAAATGTCACCAAAAATGCTATCAATATAATGGATTATAAATCTTATAAACATCTAAAATTGATACTTATAATTTCTTATAATGTTGCTAAAAGTACTATTATAATTATAATATAATCGATTATTTTCTCTTTTTACTGAGTGCGGGTGTGTTTAGTGAAATAATATATAATTGGTAAAGGTGGCTCGTGTTTAGTTATGGAGTCTGATTGATTATTAACAAACTTAAAATTGGGTTAGGAAACGAGAAACATTAATATCATTAGTAGGCTATGGGAGTTTTTGAACTGTTTTGAAGTTTTTGAATTGACTCAAAAATGAATGTTTTGAGTATAATTGCTGTGTGATTTCTACGTTAGATTGAGTTTGTTTTCGACGTTTTTTATTGATTGATAAAAATGACGTAGCTTCAATTTTCTAAAGAGGAAAGGTGGGTTTATAATGTCTTTGGATTTTACATAAAACTTGTTTGCTATCTTACTTGCATGTTTTCTTTCTAAGATTTCTATGTTCCTATGAGTATTGTACTCTTCGTTGTTGTTATTATTTTTTACTATGCTTTGATCTTATTCAAGATGTTTCAACTTCAAATGAAATATTGAGGTATGGATGATTAACACTAAACAGATTTGTTTTAGGGGTCTGACGGTGGGCCGGATAAAAGCCGATAAGAAGAAACAGTGATACGTTTCTCACGAAATTTTAATCATTCCTCGTTGGTTTTAGTTTTCCATTAGATTATTTCATATGAAATCGATTTAGGGTGAATAAATTTGTAAAAATTACGGATTCTTGTAAGATCTTCTAAGATTCTTGCAGAAATGAACTATCTTGTAATATCTTGTTTATGGCGGGCTATCTTACAAGAATCTTGCAAGATTGATTAATTATTAACGGGCTATCTTGTAAGATCTTGCAGGAATCTTGCCAGATCTTACAAGATTGGCCATTTTCGTCAACCAGGGTAGGCTCAGGAACAATTGAACGCAAGAAAGTCGTTAAAGTTTTTTTCTTACCTATTTCATAAGTTATTTTTTCTTGGGTTAAACAAAAAAGGATGTATAAATTGTATCCTCTCTTAAGAGTCATTTGACATGTTTTTTCATCAAAGATGGTTAGCTTAGAAGAATCCAAAATCAAATCAGTCTCAAAAACACTCAAAAAGGTCAAAAGGCTCAAAATAATTCTTCATTTAGGTTTGTAGTGTGAATCGACAAAAAGGGGTCGTTAGACACATTTTAAGAGATGATTTAAGGTTTTGATATACATTTATTAAAATTATATTTCAAATCGAAGAGAAAACAACTCTAGGATCTGTTGAAACTTTTTCAGAAACCAACTGATTCCCACCCGGTTTGACAAAAAATGTTATACAATTCCATGCTATGTAAAAATACAATTCAAACAATTCATACAAACAAAAATATAAAAATACAATTCATACAAACAAAAATTGTAATACAATTCCATACTATGGAAAAGTACGGATCGAACAATTGCATACTATGGAAAAAATGCTTATCGTACGATTCCATACAATTCCATAGAATAAAGAAATTTTATGAAAATTACTTGATAACCATTTTTTTCCATACAATGGCATTGTATGATAATGATTTTTTCCGTTTAATGGAATGGTATGACGAACATTTTTTCCGGACAAAATTTGCATTAAAATCAATTTATGATTGAGCAAAACAAAAAAAAAACAAAATGAGGCAAAAACTAAATCTTAGCTCAGCCCAACGTGCTTCTCTCAACAAACGAGAAAAACTACAGAAAACTCTGTTTGAAAAGCTGTTCCTGTGTTTCCTGCTAGTTTCTCTACTCAAATTCGAGACAGCAGAGAGTTAATCTTAGTGGAAGCTAACACCAGGGGAAGGGTTGCCTCATGCTAAAAATTACTGACAAGAAATTGAAGATGCCCTTCCGAAGTCTAAGTCTGCAGATCCAAAGAACACTCCATGTCAGCTCCGAGAAAACATTACATATTATCATCCAAAAAAAAACAAATTAAGGATGTGTGAAAGATTACATGAAAATAGAATACACATGTATCATAATTTCTATCTATGTGACAAAAATCAAATCATAAGATCAACATCGGAACCATGTATGAGAAGATCCATTGGGATGTAACCCAAGCGATGGCGCTCAGAAACACAATGCTGCGCTGATTCACTAGGTAAAACAAAGCAGTACTGTGTTTCTTCGCGCCATCGGTTGGGTGACTTTCAAATCAACATTCTCAATTATGATTTCTTTCGTGACCTTAAAAACTAATTTGAACCACTGGGCTCTGATATAGTTTTTTTCTCAAATCGAAACAACAAAAACAGCCCCCACCCCCAATGTATTTCAGTCCCATTACAAAACAGTCGAAAAACAAACACCCACCTTAATAAAAACAGAGGCGAGGTGGAGCTTTGAATCACTTGCAATACAACACAATCACAAAAAAAAACATATCGAAAAAATGAAAAAGGTTGAAAAAATTTTAACCATTAAACTGGACGAACCATTTATGTCACTTGTCTCGATGAAGGATAACTAGGGCCCAGCTAAAGATGCAGGTACTTGTTTGATATTTTTTAAGTTTGTTATGCTGATGCATAACAAATATGTTTCCCATGGCAGTATAATGTCAGTTTTGTAGATCCAATGTTGTCGCTAAGTTCAAAACTTCCAAAAATGTTCAAAATTGATGTTTTAAACAAATTTTTTTTGACAAGATGTGCTACTTTGTAGTCCATGACTGATCTCAACCTCAAAAATGTTTAGTTGTCTCCAGTGGCGTGCACAGAAATTTTTCATAAACAGACCAAAAAAAAACCGTTTTCCGTCTTTTTTTCGAAAAAATGACCAAAGTATGCGTTTTTTTTGGCGCGTTTAAATTATTTTTAAGGATGTTCAGCGAAAAACAGATGTCAAAAAGTTATACCAAAGGGAGGACCTTTTCGGAAAAATTTGGCAACCAGAATTAAGGAGGGGAGCGGTCCCCTCCCACCCTCGACTGCTTCTCTCAATCACCTATAAGAATCATGGCAACGCAAGGGGGTATCGGTCAAATGTGTTCTGTTTAAGACGAAATAGGTCTAACCAGTTGTCATACCGCAGGGTGTGATATTCTAATTCTTGAATCCGAATGCATCGATAAACCTTGTTTCTCAGTCGGAACGATATAAAACGACTAGTTGACAGATAACTTTAATTAAACTCTGATTCTTATTTCAAATAGAGTTCGTCTTCTCTGTCTGTCAAGTTCAAGTGACCGGCAGTCTAGGTGTGTAACATAAGATTATAAATATTATAAATAACATACGTATAAAACTCGTTTGTCGATCCAGGCCGGATGACATTACCCCTTGACAACAAACAATCGTTTTTTAAATTGAGTTTTAAAGTCCCTTTAGGACTGACAGATTTGTGAGTTTTAGAGTCCCTTTAGGACTGACAGATTTGTGAGTTTTAGAGTCCCTTTAGGACTGATAGGTTTGTTTTTGAAAAACACGATAGGACTTTTTGACATATAATTTCTCTGCTTGTATGTCATCTTTGGCATTTTCCTCCCCCTGACTTTCGTGTTCCTCGTCATCTTGTAATATGTTGCTTTTCTTTGTCTGTTCCGACCCGCCTTCTTGTTGTTGTTTCGTATTGACCAAAAATTATCGTTATTGTTACCAGCTGTGGCGTCGTCCTTGTGGGCGAGGTTAAATTGAATACTTTGGTGTGACCTGTTTTGTGTTTCGGGCTAATCGCTTTAATCAGTTTTATACTTGCTTTGAATTGAGGGGTCTTTTCAGTGAAACCCATTTCTTGGATTAAGGATTTTAGGCTTGGATAATTGTCCGTATCTCGATTGTCCGGTGGTGAATCAATTTCAAGGTGGAGCGGCGTTTTCCTTTCTTCGTCGTGTTTATTGTTAATGGCGTTAATGGGCACCGCGTTCCCAAACGCATTGGACAGCGCCGATTGGCGGTTTCTTGTCGATTTTTCTAACGGATCCGTTGAAATCGCGGGGGTGTTTTTTTCTTGTTTTGCCGTTTAGGCGATGGGGCAAAATCCTCTGATGAGGCCGATGATTGGTCTTTATTATCCTGGTCGTCAATGTCTGATGTTACTGGTTGCGGTATGATGTTGTCTTTGTTTGAAGTTCCGGCCGGGATATTTGTTTGCAAACTCATTCCGCTCGTTTGTAGCTCTCCTGTCGGTTGCCCGCCGGTCCGTTTTCCTGTTGCTCTTGTTTTTCGCTTTGTTGGACTATCCGTTTTTGCTTGTCCCAACATTTTTCTTTTGTTTTAGTTTCCTTGGAAGGCCAGTCGTTTCGTTTTGTCTGAACAATGGATGCTGACAAGCAGTAGGGTTCTCGATGTCTAAAAAACTTAGGCTTGGTCCTGATCTCCGCGTGGATTTTTAAGCAATGTAAACACTGTGTCGAGACGGTCTGCATGGTCCGTATCTTAAAGGGTTTGGGACAAATGCTGCACCGTAATCTTGGTTGTTTTCCGAATGTGTGGGGTAGATGTAAGAATTTTTCCGTCTACGATTTTGTATTTTTGTTCGAATGTTCTCGGATCCTTAACCTTCGTTGCTATTCTAACTGTTTTCCGTGCTACCTGATCTATCCGTTTTCTCGTTTTTTCGTCTACCGTTGCTTGTATTCCTTATATATTACGTTTATTTTATCCTTTACTATTTCTATAGCTTTAGATTTTGCACCTGTGTCTTTTTGTGTCGGTAAGTATGAGTTTGTCAGGTTCCGAGGCATTTGAAGTTTCGGCTCTCTCTTATTGATGTTGATTTCGTCTTTTGACCACCGTTGCAAATCGTGCATTATTTCGGCGGGTAGTGGCGGCTTTGTTAGATTCTTTCGATCTAAACATACATGTTTTGCACTTTCCCAATTTAAATTGTTAGGTGAACTACTAGTTGCAACATTTGATAAGGGTGTGTTTAGCTTACGTCCCATGTGGGCCTCAAATGGTGAACTTTTTGTTACGCTAGGTGGTGTAATTCTCAATGTTTTAATAATTTCGGCTTTATCTGATGTGAGTTTGTACGGTGTATTTGTTTTGTCGATTCTCATGACCGCTAACCTACCCTTCAAAATTTGTCTCATCCACTCTACTACCCCTATTGCTCTATGATCATCTACCGGCGCAAACAAAACAAATAGGTTGTTTGTTTTACAAAACAATTGAAATTTTTTAGCTCTAAAGGTCTGTGCTTGGTCACATCTTAATCTTCGGGGTACCCCGTTAATCGAAATGTACCTTTGCATAAATTTACTAGTCATATCCGCTGTTGTATTTGTAACAACTTTTGCAGTTGGAAATTTAGACCACTTATCTATTGCAACTAGGATATATGCGTCTCTATTGAATTCGTCCGGAAGAATCACTGCAAAATCTAATTGTACTTCCTCATTAGGTTCGACTACTGGTTCAATTTGGAACGAATGTTTTTTTCCTTTGATGGGTTTTTATTTTTTACCTTGCTCAGTTCATCGGCACAATTGCCCGGTGTATATGGGGAAACTAGACATAGTTACTTAAGTTCAACATTGATGCCGATCCCGGATGTGTCAATTGGAGACTGTCGAGCACTGTCTGCCTCAATTGTGTAGGAATGACGATTTTCTCGTCTATGGGTAGGCAATCCTCTCGGACAAGAAACCTTCCAAATATTGTGCCAGTACTGACCGTAGGAAGCCTTGATAGCGTCCCAATCCCTCTTCGTAACGAAGTTAATTAAGGGATGCAGATTTCGATCCTTCTTGGTGGCTGCGGCGATGAATCGAATGCCCAATACTCGCTGTAGTCTCTGTCTAAGCAATGGTGTGTCCTCCTCTGTTTCCACCGTGTTTGTGGCTTTCTCCACCGTCTCGACCAGTTCTTCTGTGATCATTTTGTGACTGGCTTCTAACTTTGTAGCCGGTCCCATTGTTGGTGGTTCTACGTTATGTGTCCGCTCTTCTTGTATACAGATTTTCGAGTCTACACGACTGACACAGAATTCTGCGGTGTCTTTGCTTCTATCGGGTAGTTGCATGGCTGTTGTTGTATTTTGTGGTTCGAGTGTGTGTGTAGTTGTTGCTGTATTATTTATTTTCGTTTGTCTCTGTGTCGTTTTCAGGATGTCTTTTGGTTAGGTTCTGACCGTTGTGTTTCCAGATGTATTCGTGTCTGTGAAGGCGATCTTCGGAAAATTTGATTTTTTTACTGGTCTCTAGCTATATAACCGATAGCACTTTCATGGCATCCCGTACGGGTGTTGTTGTTGATGTTCTTGTTGTGGCGATTTTGTTTGGTCAAGGTTTCTTTTCTTTCCCTTCGTGGGAGGTCGCCCATGCCATCTGGGGTCCCAAAGACTATCTTCTCGGTCAGACGAACCCTGCCAGTTCTGGGTTGACTCTTTTCGTCCTCCTGGCTCTGTTGACTTAAGCTCCGGTGGGATGAATCCTCCTTTAAAATCCTTGGTTTCCTTACGGCTCAATTTTGAGTTGTTACTCTGATGGATTGAAACTTTGTGAACTGAATTTTTGCAGCTTGTTTGGTACTGTTAAGATAGCGATTGAAAGAGAGTTGACTGATTTGTCGCAGATTTTGAGTGAGACTGATTTCTGTTTTTAGTTTGGCAATGACCGGTTGCGGAATGTTTGGAATGTTTCATTGCTAATTGAGTGTTTGAAGCAGTATTCAAAACCTTTTGTTTTTCGCGCGCTTTTTGATCAGCTCATACGGTGCTTTGTTCTGATTGGCCAGATAATTTAGAATGAAGTTGTCAACCATTTCCAGATTATCAATGAATGTTCTAATTGATGCTACAACAAATTCCTTATCATACTCACTAGGGGGTATTGCCAATCCAACCGGATTTCGGGAAATGTAGTCAATTAATCCCCTTTTACTTCCGGCAAGATGTTCGATATCGAAGTGGAAGGGATTTAATCGATCAATCCAACGCGTGAGCCGGCTTTGACTTGTTTTTGTTCGTTCGCTTGCGTTTAAAGCGCTGATTAAAGCTTGGTGGTCAGTGATGACGGTAAACTGTTTTCCATATAGATAGTATTTAAAATGTTTGATTGCCCACACGACCCCTAATAGTTCGAGGTCCTTTACAGAATATGTTTCCTCTAATGAGTTCAGAAAACGTGACGCTTAAGCTACGGCGACCCAACCTTCTGGCGAATATTGTTCTAGCGCAGCTTCTAATCCTGTAGTTGAAGCATCCCATATGATGCGAGTGTCAAGATGTTGATCAAAATGTTTGTTTTGTGTTATTTCAGCTACCAGTTTTAATATGTTTTTGAATGGAGTGTTATGCTCTGTGGACCAGTCAAGTGGTTTGTTTTTTTTTCTGTGTTTTTTAGTTATGGGCGTAGGGCAGCAGCGGTTTGTGCCAGTTTTGGTATATATCATTTGAGAAGATGTATGGAACCCATAAAGCTTTTTAATTATTTAAAAATTTTGGTGGTGATAGTTTTTCGATGGCCTCAGTCTTTCTTATAAGTGGTTTTGTTCCCACTCAACTTGTTTGCATGCAAATTACATATATTCAATGATATCGCCGGATTTTCTCCGCCCAGTTTTTTGCAGAACTGATTGCAACTTTGTTTGTGTACATCCAACGATCCTTTTGTGACGATTAGAATATCGTCCAAGTAGGCATCGGTGTTCGTACAATTTTTAAGGGTTAGATCGATCGCTTTTTGGAATTCAGCTGGCATATCCGTGAGGCCATAAAATCCTGTTTGAAACTGATAAGTCCCAGTGGCGTTACCACCAATAAGACTAAAGTTGAATTGTTCTCTGGTTGTTTTATCTAAAGGGATTTGTGAAGCGAAGGTCGAGTGTTGAGAATAATGTTTGTTTGAATTTATCTGATTTTACCACCTGTGCAATATTGTCCAACAGCAATTCATTGTTGGGCATTTGGTATTTGTTCTTGTGAATGAATTTGTTGATTTTCTTGGAATCTAATGCGAGTTTGACTGTTTGATCCTTTTTTACTGTGATGACAATTGGGCTACTAAATTGTCGAACTGAGCATTTACTTAGTTTGATAATGTGGTTCTGATCCATCATTTTGTTTAGTTCCCCTTCGACTCTTTCCTGTAGATGTACCGGGATACGTCGTCCTTTCTGTTGTATTGGCAAGTCTTGGTTGAATTGAGTTTTCATCCTTTTATTTTTTGATTTGCCAATACATATGCACAGTTGTTGAAAAGTATCTTTGACCCATTGTTTATTTTCCGGATCCGATTCTTCTTTGTCGCGTATGCTCAATACTTTTTGTTTATGTTTTTCTTGTATCAACCTGACACCTATTTGTGGTAGTATGTTGCGTGCTATTATGTTGGTCTTTTGATCAGCTACAATGATGAACAGGGCTGATTGAAATTTCCAGCCTCCTGATTCAATGGTTATAACCAATCTTTCTTTCGGATTTATTATTTCACCATTATAGCATGCCAGATTCCTGGCAGTGTCGTCCGGTGGGATGCATTTGAATAATGCTAAATTTTTGTTTTGTTGAAGGCGCCGTGCGGTTTTTTCATTTAGAAACGACATTGGACTTCCAGAATCAGCGATAGCAAATAATCCTTCTGAATTTGTTTTTTGTTTAACAATATGACCGTTCAGGTCATCCTCCGGTAAGATTCTTGCATTTTTAATTTCAAAAGATTCAGCGATTGCCATTACCGAGAATTTGTCTATTTGGTATTCATCCCTTCCGTTATTCGATATAAATTCGGCGAAAACCAACGGGTCGTTTTCGGTTTCTAGGCTTTCTGTCTCTATTTCTTCCTGTTGCTCATCCTGCCGGTTTCCTAAATAATGTGGATCTGCAAACTTTATGAAAAAAGCAAGTTGCTGTGCTTAAATAGATCCGATCATATCATCTTTCAAAACTAGTGCATAGAAAAACGAGAAACAGTTTTAAGAAAAATATCTGTTTGGTTTTTTTGCCAGTGCTTTCTTTGATGCAAAAAACTATTTGCAATACTGAGTAAACCTCAACTATAAGCAGGGGCGGATTTAGGGGGGGCGGACGCCTCCTCACTTCAGGGATTCAACCACATGCCGACCCAAAGGGACCGACCGACCTACCGACCCTAAAATTTTTCTTTGGCGCCAATGTATACTATTTTTTAAGGGGGAGCGCTAGCCAAAAAAGGTCGTCAATTAGCACAGAATATTCCAAGCACAGTCTAAAAAAGTTTTTTTTTCATATTGGTTTCGGTTTTTTTTTCTGCATGTTGTGATAAAAAGATCTGAACGAAAAAATAGAACTTAGAAATATTTCGGAACCATAGTAAAAGCGGTCAATTGGAAAACAAATTTTGCAGAAAAATGATTGGAAACACTTTAAAAAATTCAATTCTTTTGCAGAAATTTTTGAACATTCAAATTTTTGATTTCCAAAAATTGCCCTAAAAATTTCAAAAACAAATCTCTATTTGAGTAAAACAAAGTTTTCAACACTTAAATTAAGCTTTAATAAGCTATTGTAAGTCTACACGGTCACGTTATTAATCGAAATTGGACCAAAAATCAAAAATTTCAAACCGATTTTTTTGTGAAGCAATTTTCAAAAAAAAATTAATGTCGTTGGAATCACGACTGAAAGGTCTTTAATCTGATATATCACACGACCCTCCCGATGATTAATAGTGGTTATAAAATACGAAAAAAAAAGAAAAAATTAAACACACCCGATTTAAAAAAATTCCTATCCATTTTTTCCTATCCGGAACATAATTTTTTTTTCTATTCGATAAAATCATCGCAAAAAGTTAATTATAATTATATTTATCGGCATTCGCTTCATTTTTTTGTCTAAAAAATGGTACTTTGCTCTGGCCTTGGGAAAACTTTTCAATTACTTTGTTCAAGTCCATTACGAGGCCAAACTTTGCACTGGATAGGCGCACAAGTTTGTGTCATTATAATCGTGGATTCCAGAGACAAGTATTTAAATTGTTCCAAAATGTAAGGGGATTCAAGACTCAAGACTGTACCCCCATCTGGTCTAGATAATTACAGTTACTTACAACAAACTTGGCAGAAAAACGGAATGACTGTGTTCAAAGACTTTTTGCAGTGGTACAACAACAAAGATGTAGTTCCAACCCTGGAGGCAATGCAAAAAATGATTCAGTTTTATCATAACAAGGGGATAGATATGGTGAAACTTGGATGCACACTTCCAAATCTAGCAAACATATGTCAACACAAATCTACAAATTACAAGTTTTATCCATTTTGCGAAAGTGATAAAGATTTGTGTGAAAAAATACGAGAAGACATGACCGGTGGACCTTCGATTGTGTTCACTCGAAAAGCTGTAGTTGATGAAACATACATCAGAAAGTCATCAAATGTTTGTAAATCAATCGTTGGAATTGATGCAAGCCAGCTTTACCCCTATTCAATGTGTCAAGATATGCCAACAGGACTGTATACGAGATGGGAATTTGACACTGATATGCAAAAATTCAAAGCTAGACATAATCAAACTCGCAACTTTGAGAATATGGTCATGTCTTTCTATCAAGAATCAAGACCAGAATGTAAAATTGAGAGCTTTTTTACATCTGAAAAACAGAAGAAAATTGACTGTTTTAATGTGGACGGTTATTGTGATCACTGTAAAACAGTATTCGAAGCAATGGGATGTTACTACCACTTCTGTTCCTGTCAAGAAGCTCGTCCCTCCTTAACAGAACAGGATATCGAGCGAGGAAACCAGAAGAGAGAAATGGATGATATGCGACGAGAATAAATTCAAGAGAAAGGATACAAAGTTGAAGAAATGTGGGAGTGTGAGTGGTGGCAAAATTGCAAAACCAATGACAAGATCAAAAATCATGTTCGAACCCACTTTCCCTACAAAAGACCCCTTTCTACAGACTCTCTTCTAGCAAAGATAAAAGATGGATCTCTTTTTGGTTACGTTCAGTGTGACTTAGTTGCTCCAGATGAACTGAAATCGAAATTTGCGAATTTTTGTGCCATTCTGCCAGATGGCACAGCACAACCTTCCGGCGACGTAAAAAAGAACGACTAAAGGCCTTATTGACGAAAAAGTATTGCGAAGGAGGGTCGGAATATTCTAGAATTTTTATTTTTAAAATTTCGGTTGGAAGAAGAATATTTCTCAGAAATACGAAAAACGGCCATTTTGACTGAAAAAGTGACGAAAATGAGAACAACGACAGATATTGTGAAAAACAGTCGTACCAGAGACGGAAAATACGAAGCCTCTTATCGTGGCAACAACGCACGATAAGACACTTGTCAACAGATATTGGTGGAGAAGGAGGCTTCAGTGGGGGAAGAAATATACCACGGGACCCTCCCGGGGCACAAATTGGAAGAGATAAGAGCGTTATCTCAGGAATATTACGGGAGCGGAGGCTTGGTCCCCCAGAGACTGTTCTATGTGAAGGGACTGTATAAACTAACTTTATAGCTACTGGAATGTCATAGATCTCTTAATTAACACCGTTATTGTTTGATATTTCAGAAAATGAGTAGCTAGAAAAAGGAAAGGGTCAATCCATCTCCAATTGATTTAATATAAAACTGTCACACAAAAACATGTTAAAATAGGTTGTTCGAGCCGTGTTTTTAATGACAATCACGTAGTCTGAGGATCCGAGACTCAGCTATGTGGTTGTGTTCGCATGTAAACGAAAGCTGATCAAAAGTCGTTTGACTGATGGCCTAAAAATGGTAACTTTTTACTTTGCCCTAGACAGACCAGAAAATCAACTGGCGAGGTCGAGACGGTGGAAAGCGAGTAGGATTAAAGTAACTGACGCCTGCCAGTCGTTAATAGGTACTTTTCCTACGCTCCGTCGCTGTGTAGTATTTGGGCGAATGTTACACAGACGTTTTTATGGCGCTCCTGGGTGGGCCTGTCAAAGGCATAAGACCATCATGATCAGCAAGCGTTTCAGCGACGATGCCTCCGCTCCGGGCGTATGCCCGAGTTAGAGGCCTTAATGACCGCTATTGTACTAGGGGGAAGGTGCGTACCCTCCGTCCAGTACAATTTAGCTTTTTAACTTAGTTAACACCGAAAATTCCGGGGGCCGGAGGGTTAGGTGGGAAGTCATGAACCCGCTTGTCCCGAGGTCCCGGGACCAAAAACAATTAAAGAGAAAGCGTAAAATCAAACAAAAATAGTGTATAACCAACAAAAAACCAAAAACAAATTTATTTGAAAACAAAAAAGTACAAAAAACAGTAAAAAAAAATCCAAAAAAGAACAAAAACAGTAAAAAAATGTAAAGTGACAGTTTATATGTTATTTCCGGACGAGATGTGATCTGACCTTCCTATTTGTTGTTGTTTCAGATTGATTTATATCGTTTCTGATAGAAAGATTGTGTGTTTTGGTGAAGGGTTGGATACCCTCCCTCGAGTGTAATTTGAGTGTTTCAGCACGTTAATGGTGATTTTGCCGGTGGCCGGAGGGTAGAGTGGCAAGCTGATCAACGTGTTCCACACTCAACAGGGACATCAAGGACTACATCCGCAACGACTGTTGGGTATCGTTGAAGCAATTTTAGTATCGTTCGGGTACTATTTCATTAAAACTTAAGTGGTGGGGGGCACGATTGGCGCGGTCCGGTTGTACCCTCCATCGATTACAAATTTCCGAGTTAAGGGTCTTAATTCGGGTATTTTGGTGCAAAAGAGGGTATAGTACTATTCATTAACGACTACTAATAGGTTATTATCCTTATTATACATTACTTATCTCCTAAGTTAGACCAAAAAAAAACACCCAATTTTGTCGAAAATCATCGATTTTCGATCAAACTGTAGACTCCCTAATTTTTGGATATCCGAGCTTTTCCGAACAACAAAAAGCTTTTATATAGGGAGTAGCTACGTAGTTCAGTCCCCCTAACTAAAGAAACCGCGTGAGAAAAGACTCAGTAGAAGTTGGAAAAAACCAAAATTTTTCGGTCAAAATTTCGATAATTTTCTGAATTTTGTCAATCTGTTTTGGGGATCGAGTTTTTGAGTTTTTAGAGTTAGAGCAATAAAATTTTTGCGTTAGGAGCGTGCTAGCATAACGTGCTCGGTTACTAGAGAAATTCTTGAGTAACCCTCCGATCAGCTCCGTAGATAGAGCTAACGACTTAAGGATCGGAAAAGGAAGGAATCGGAGGGTCCAAATTTGATAGTTATTGGCCAAATTTTTGTTTCCAAACCAATTTTGATCCAGTTTTTTGCACTATTCCAGTGCCGTACAGGGCTACTACGCTCATTTCAATTATTTTTAGGCACTTTTGATAGGAATTGCGGAAAAAGTTTCTCAGAACCTATACAGGTGGTGAAAAAAGGCCATTTGGACAAACACGTTTTTGGCAATTTCTCAAAGACTAGTCATCCGATTGGGATAATTTTGGTACCATAAGTCGATATTTTGGACCACTTTTCCGGACCGCAACCGTTTTTGGGTTGATAATCTCGGAAAAGAAAAATTTTTTTAGAATTTGTTGGTTCGGAGGGTCCAAATTACAGGCAACCCTCCGAGCGGCAGAAAATTTTATCAAAACATCTTTTTATTCAACTGGGAAGGTTGACCGTGTCAGCCAACCTAGTTTTAAGTCAGGTAGACCGCTTTTGGAGACTTTGTTGCGGTGACATAACCTTTTTTCTTGATTTTGGAGGAACCCTCCGAGGTAACCCTCTGGAGTCAGCTAAGGCCCTTAGCAACCCTCCTTAGTGGAAAATTTCCACGAGGTTATCCAAAGAAGTTAAGACAGCCCCCCTGATAGAGAATTTAGCTTGTTTTGACGCTTCCTGAAGTCAATTGAAGGCCCTTCTGAGTGAAGCTCAGAAATTTGAAAATTTTGGAGGTACCCTCCGAAGTAACCCTCCGGAGCATATTAAGCATCTTAGTGACCCTCCTTAGTAAATTTAGGGGGACCCTCCGAAGTGACTTGGGTGATTAAGGTACCCTCCGAAGTAGGCTAAGTGTCTTAACAACCCTCCGAAGTAACCCTCTGGAGTGTCTTAAACCTTCTAAACGCCCAAAGTTAGAAACTTGAGGAAATCTTCTGTGGCAATGTGGGAAAAGGAAAACATCCATTTAATATAAATCATATTAGGATATTAGGCGCGCTTATTAGGATCATAAGAGTCCATCTTGACCCGGAAATTTGTGATCAACTTTGGATTCCAGATCGGGTGTGTCAGAATTACCCGAACAAAATTTTTTTGTGATTGTGATTTTGGTAGTGTGGTTGCCCTGAGCTACTTAATAGGAAAGTTCGGGCAATCCGGGAACGAATAAAGGAATACCTCGGTGAGTGTATTAGGCAAATACACACTCACTTGAGAAGAAAAGTTGTTCCCTACTCTCGTGCACTTGGAGCAGTCCGGGTGTGGGAGAGCTTTTTCATAGACTTTAGAAGTTTTCGATCAGAGGTTGCCTTGAGCTACTTAATAGGACAGCTCGGGCAATCGCAGGGCACCTAAAAGAAGACCTCGGTGGGTGTATTAGGCAAATACACACCCACTTGAGAAGACTGTGTCCTGGGCTTTGTTCTTTCGGATCGTTCCGATTGAGGGAAGTCTTTTTCTTTAAGACTAAGTTTTATTGATCTGTTTCTGAGTCATCACTGCTTTTTATCAAAGATTGTTTAATTTTCACAAAGCAGTGACTTGATAAATTGTTTGGCGATAAATTGATACTGACAAAAGGTTGCTGTCACCTGTGGGATATTCTTATCTGATTATCTATTGTGTTTGGTGTGTTGATTATATCTTGTGAAAATTTTGTGATACTGTTATAATATACGACAGGGTTGAGCTAGCATTATATCAATACTGGGCAGGCCCTGTGTGTGTGTGTGTGTAATTCTAACGGAGTCACTAATATTGTCATTGAGAAACCTAAGAGACACTCTTGATACTTACGAGATCGAGGAGGCAGCGTTAAGCAATTTAACTTGAATTTGTTTGCGGTACGTGTGCGTCGCCATTAAATCACACGAAAATTGTTTTTGTAACAAAGCATGCAGCGTAGGGACTCGTTAGGATCGACTACTAAGATCCCCAGGCTGAGTAAGGGCAGCACGCGAAAATTTAAAACTAGGCGTAGCCAGTCCTCGTTTAGCAGCGCCTCCGACTTGTTCGCCGAAAACGAATCGACTAAAGGTCAACCTGATCTTTCAGTGAGCGGAATGAGATTGAGGAGCGAGAAAAACCTCGATGGCGATCAAAGGCGGAGCGCCGAAGCCGGAACCGCGAGCGAAACGCTTGTGGACCCCTTTGACGAGGGAGAACAGACGCTCATTCGACCCGACTTTGAGCCGAGCGAGGACCTCGAGCGGGATGAAGTCGAGAGGACGGAGGAGACCTCGGAGCGTTCCGAGGTCGAGCCGCGAGAGGAAGTCTTATTCAAGGGGATGTCCAAATCGGAAACCAAAAGTCACAGGTGGAGGGGAGAATACTCACATTCGGCTAGTACCCACTCATCTCTGGCCAAGCAGAGCAACAACGCGATGATGTCGAGTATAAGCCCGAGTGAAGAACAAACGGGTTCGAAGGCCAAGAAGAGTTGGAAGTCCTTGTACGACGAACGCATGGCGTCACTACCATCTGTAGGTTTAACTTCCAGTCATGACTACCCGGAGATAGCCCATCCGGATGTGAACTTCACACCGTGCCCAAGGAACGATAAGGACAGGAAGGCGTTATCAGCCTCGCCGACCAGGCCCATGTCAGATGGGATAACGATGGGAGCGTCATCAACCTTCGATAGATTAATGACGTCCATGAGCAAGCAAAAAGGCGGTGCGTCATCAAGCACCAGGCTGCAGCCGCAGTTGACCTCATCTACTCTGGGACTAACCCCGTCATTTGGGGCCACTGGCGACATAAGTGACATGTTCGCTGGCGTAATGAATGGTCTGGATGAACTGAGACGGGACATGACTAAAAGAATAGATCAGGTTGATGAGAGAGCTCACAAGGGTCAAGAGAATCTGAGAGATGAACTAACGCACGTGAAGTCGCAGGCGAGGGTTGATCAAGCTCAGTTGATTCGCAACACCGACCAATGCCTGGCGGAGAGCCTGGCACAAGCAAACAAGGAGTCATACGAAAGAGAGGCTAGGATGACCAGAGAGATCGAACGATTGTTGAACGATCATGATAGTACCTATGCCCACACAATGACTAGCCTGGAGAAGAGGTTAGATGCAAAGTCTGACTTAATGATGCGGAAGCTTGACGCGATCCTGAATGGGAGTAGTTGGCAGGAGCATTCCAACCCAAGGGAGCGCTCACGCCATGCGAATGTTGGAGATGGTACGGGCAGCAATGCCAGAGCCCAGCAAGGCTCGAGAACGAACTACGAACATAGAAACAAGGAGCGGCCAAGGGCAGCCCCGCAGAGGCCTGGCTGGACGAATCCAGTCCCGCCGGAGGCAGATGCCACCCCGGAGACAAGATTGCCAACCGTGCCACAAGTCAGTTCAGTACCAGATCTGACTACAGTCTCACAAGACACGACGATGTATGCCTCGATGTTTGAGCCTCTGAAAAGATCTCTTGAAACATTCATCACCAAGCTCTCGAAGTCAACTGAGAGAGGAGAGAGGTCAAGAAGGACACTGAAAAAGCCGAAGTCATATAAAGACGAGTCAGACGGCTGCATTGATACTTGGATAGAGGTGATGAAGTTACACTTTGAGGAAGAGAATCTCTCCAAGAAACAAGAGTGCAGCGCGCTGACGAGCAACCTGCAGGGTACTGCATTAAGTTGTGTAATGGCGAAAAGAGCCAATGAGAGAGACAGCGCTCGCAAGATATTCGACATCCTGCTGAATCGTTTTGGCTCTGGAGTACAAGGGCACCAGGCTATGGTGAAGTTCGAGAAGAGGCGTCAAAGAGATGGAGAATCAATAGATAAATTCTTGGACGACCTTGAATTGCTCAGGAGGAGAAGCAACCCGGATGAGAGAATATCCGAGCGAAACTTGGCGATTGCTTCGAAGTTCATGGATGGAGTAAGGAGTGAGGAGTTGAAGACGATGTTGGCCACCCACTTCACCCTGTCGCTTGACCAGGTACCCACGCCTGACGACTTGCGTATGAAGTCACGCGAGTATTTACTCATAAAACCGAGGGCGCAAAACCGTTACAGCAATTATGGCAACTATAGCGGGACAAACACTGGTGCGAATTCCAGTTGGTACAAACCTCGCGATGAGATGGACAAGAGGAGGTCGTGTGCGAATTGTGGCTCGATGGACCATCACGTTTCTGCGTGTTCTGCATACAAACAGAACATGAAGGCCATAGGCTACTTTCTCGAGGACGCTGACGCGACCGACGAGGATCATGAAGAGTACGTGAGAGGGCTCACTCATGAAATATGGTCCGAGGTGTTTCTTCTGTAATTTGGAGGGACACTTCAAGTCGGATTGTACTCAATTTTGGGACGCAGTAGCGGACGCGAAACATCCCCGCCACGAAGAGGCACTTTCGGGTGTCAAGGCCAGTCGAGCACGTCTGATGAACGAGGCTGCATCTCGGAGAAAGGAGACGACACCGAGCACCTTCACGACCAAAAAGGTTAGGACATGGCCTGACGAGGTGGTAGCCTCGAACCTCGAAGCAGAGTCGTCTAGCCCACTCAAGGTGGATTACGGCCTGGCGGCAAGGACAGCGCTGCAGAATGTCAAACAGGACCTAGCCACGAAAGAAGTGGAGCAATGGGTAAGGTCGGAGCTGGAGAGCACAGATCTTCGGGAAAGTTTTAATGTCCTGGGTAAAACGACAAAAGCAGAAGACAAAGAGGAACCCAAGAAACAGGGACTAAAACTGAACGTTATATCTGGTAACACTTTCGGCATGACGAAGGCTGGGACCAAAATAATGTCCATCATCTCAGTCGCAGGGCACCAGGTGATCAAGAACTTGAGTGAACCATCCGATATTACACTAGTCCACCTGGACATCTATGCCGACTACCTGAAGGAGAAGGATCCCAAACTGGACTCCAGGGCAGTGCGAGCGCTGCTCACAGCGGGAGGTCCGAGGCTGATGAAAGTGGACGGACATTATATCGATGTCCATGGCCCTTACCCGATCCTGATGAATGTGGATGGCATCAATATCTACACGAAAGCTCACATAACTGATGCGAACGATCAGATTGGCCGGATATACATTGGTCAAGAGGAGCTGAAGGTTAGACGAATCGGACACAATGAGATGCTCGAACAAGATGCGGTGCATATTGGTTGCGAGGCCGATCTGGCCGCACACGTTCTGGACGTGCAAGGCAGACAACTTTCAGTAAAGGGACTGCTAGACACGGGAGCAGTGGTTAGTGTCATGCCAGTCAAAACTTGGACCGACATGGGTTTCGAAAGGTCGGATCTCATACCGACAAACATCAGGTTGGCAGCTGCCAATCAGGGAGCGATCTATGTCACCGGACGAACCCCGATCATTTCACTGCAGCTCGGAGGAAGACATCTTTGGATGAGCTTCCTAGTAGTAGAGAATTTGGACGAATCCGACCACTTCATCTTAGGAAGGGATTTCGTTCGCAACTTTGACGTCACGATCGATCTCAATGACGGATTGATTAGGATCAAGGATCCTGAGAGAAAGTATGAGAAAATACCCCTTAATAAGATCTTAATTAATCAGGCCAAGGTGCCGATTTTTCTGGATCGAAAAGTTAGATTAAAACCAAACCAAGCCGTAGTAGCGACGTTTAGGATGAGGAACTTGAATGAACTCAGCAATGACAGACAGGTGTGTCTGGTACCAAATCCAAACAGTAAAAGCTCGGCTAATTTAGGAAGAAGCTTCTCACTCACTCAGAGCGGACTGTGTGTGAGTGTGTTATTGAACACAGAAGCAACAACAGTGACAATACAGAGGGGAAAGAAACTTGGCTACGCTTTGCCTCTGAACACAGACTTTCAGAGTGTGGAGAACGTGAAAAAGTTTGATGTAACTAAATGTCCATTGCATGCGAACCAAGAATGTATAATGAAAAGAGTGAATGAATTGAAATCTTCTAGGAAATTGTTTTCAATGAAGTCGGAAACAGATGATGGGCTGTCTAGTTGTTCCAACTTCCCTGAGAGACCGACGGAGGCAGAGTTAGCAGCGAATAAACCTGTCCTACCTGAGATAGAACATCTAAAGGGTAAAATATCAGACAAGGAACTAGATTCGCTGAGAGCGGTGCTAAATCGGAACGCAGACGTTTTTTCGAAACACAAGGCTGACATAGGTTGTTGCAATTTTGTAGAGCACGAAAATGAGATAGAAGAGGGCTCGGTACCTCATAGGGAAAGGGCGAGAAGAATGACCCCAAACAAGTCAGAAGCGTGTAGGAAGGAAATCGAGATGTTAATGGAGTACGACATGATCGAGCCGTCGAAGTCCCCATGGGCTTGTGGTGTGGTCATGGCGAAAAAGAAAGGGGGACAACTCAGATTTTGTTGTGATTTCCGTTATCTGAACGCAGTGACTATAAAGGACGCATACCCGATTCCCCGCATCGATGAGAGCTTATCCAAGCTGGGAGACGCGAAGTTCTTCACGACGTTGGATTTGGGCTCTGCATTCTGGCAAGTGCCACTCAGAAAGCAAGATCGAGAGAAAACAGGCTTCGCGTGTGAGCTGGGACTGTTCCAGTGGAAGAGGATGCCATTCGGATTGTGCAACGCGACGGCCACATTCCAGCGACTGATGGCCCAGGTACTCACGAGCGTCACTAAGAAATACGGGAATCTCATCATGTGTTATGTCGATGATGTCGTGATTGCAACACCAACCTTAGAAGACCACATAGAGAGGTTGGAGGAGGTGTTGTCTTGCATGAAGCAGGCGGGTCTGAAATGCAAACCCTCTAAGTGTGAAATCCTCAGGGATTCCATAAAGTATCTGGGCCGCCTGGTTGACAAACATGGAGTGAGACCAGATCCCGAAGCGGTTGAAGCGGTGCTGACCTGGAAGGCACCTAAAACAGATACACAGCTGATGAGTTTTCTGGGATTCGCAAATTATTATCGAGAGTTCATCAAGGGGTATGCTGAAAAAATATACCCCATGCAGAGGTTGATGAGAAACAAGGGCAAAAAGTTCACCTGGACTGATGAGGCACAAGTTTCATTTGAAAACATCAAACGTGAACTTTGCGAGGCACCGGTCCTCGGCATGCCAACAGAGAAGGGGATGTTCGTGCTGGACACGGATGCATCAGTGGTTGCGATATCGGGCATACTTCACCAGGAGCAGGAGTGGAACGGTAGAACGGTTCTTCGTCCGATAGCCTACGGGAGTAAAGTCCTGAGTGATACTGAAATGAAGTACGGTGCACCAAAAGCGGAGATGTTTGCGGTGATCACTTTCGTGGAAAAATACAGGGCCTACTTGGGGAGTGCTCCCTTCAAGTTACGTGTGGATAACCGTGCCCTTGCCTGGCTGAAAACCTATTCGATGGACCAAAGCTATATTGGTCGTTGGATCGTGCGCCTGGATGGATACCACATGATCATAGAGCACCGTACTCGTGACAAGCACCAGAACGCAGATAGCCTCAGTAAAAAGACAGAATTTTATGAGCGCCTCGGGGAGAGACAGGCTAACCAATCAGAGATCAAAGACGGGTTTTCCTTTCTGGACAAAGAAACCTACGACCAACTGCCACTTACTAGGTGGTTAGACAAGTCAGGGCATCCTATACCTGGACACCCTGACCTTCCAGTGGAGACGGCCGCGGAGATCAGGGCCTATCAGGTCCGATCCAACTTGGTACAGCAAGAACTTACCAGGCTGGGCATAAACAGCATGGCTCTGTTGAACAGGACGGTGAACGTGGCGCCGGACGTCATGAGAAAGCTCCGTGACTTGTTGGACAGGGAAGTGGAAAGGCATGATCGTGAATGGATGGAGACCATGCAGCGGTTGACTGTCACCGAGAGAACAAACAGAGAAGAGGCCAGTGTCCATTCGCAGCCGAGGCGTTGAACGGGATTGCAGGTCGATTGTCAACCAGCTGGTGAGCTCGATGCCGAAGGAGGTCTTGTTGAGAACTTCGTTCACTGAATATGGAACACTGAATCAGAACCAAACTACTGAGGAAGTCAGGATCAGGTCGAAATCTAGCTTCACGAGGAGAGTGCATTTCACGGATGCAAAAGAAGAATACGAGCCGAGCCCAGATTGTTCGTCCGTGGACGAGACAATGTCCGGGGAGTCTGATACCTTCGAGCCAGTCAAGGACGACTCGTCTGAGGAGTCAGACACCTTTGAGCCCGTGCAGGACGACTTGTCCGGGGAGAGGTTGACGAGACCACCTAGGGGCAGAATTTTGTCCGGGGAGTCGGGTTTGAAGCGACCGATGGACAGACTTTTGTCCGGGGAGTCGAGAAACAACTCAGAAAACTTGGAATATGATGTTGGGAAATCAGTCGACTCAAGTGTTGACTCGAGGCCCCAGTCCTGGGACAACACGTCTGAAACAACTTCCAATTCCGATATGTCAGAGATCGCAATCCACTCCTTATTGGTAGACTGGAAGCAGCGTGAGCTGGACCGAGAAACACATCAGGATCCAGACAGGGACAGATACACCTCAGATGAAGAGGGCACTGTGGTGGATAATGCCGCAGACGAGCTCGAGCTGATAGCAGTTTCGAAACGCCCAACCAGATTGCTGCCACATGGTACAGTCGTCCGTACCAATCTGGAACCATCTGTGCAGGAAGCGACGCCTTTGAAAAAGATATGGTGTGTCAAGTTGATGGACGATGCTCATGCTCCGGAGATAATGAGTGGGCAAATGAACGTGGTAAAGACGTATTTGAAAGCCAGATACAGGCTGTCGGATCTCCTAAGGGCTCAACGAAATGATAGAATGACGAGTAGTCTGAAGAGATGGATCGAGAATGGAGCACCCGACAAGGGAGACTTGGAAGAAGACAGCTACAAGATCTTGAAGCAATTCTACCTGAAGCGAAACGACTTGTTGTACCTGAATAAGGACGGAATCGTTGCCTGCAAGCGAAAAGAGGAGGACAAGGTCCTCTATAAATACAATTCAATAGTGTTACCACAGTTGTACCAGACCGAATTGCTCTTTCGCTCACATGATCAGATGGGTCATCAAGGCGTGGACAAAGTGTATAACAGGATACAGAAACGATTCGAATGGCCGGGATTGAAAAAGGCTTATGAGAAGTGGATCGCCGCATGCCTTTCATGTCAGCAGGCGAAGGATCCCAGGAAACTAAGGTTCCCCCTACAGTCAATAGAGTCGTCAGGTTTCAACGAAGTGGTGCAAATTGATCATCAGAAAATCTGCATGACAGCAACGGGCTATAATCAGGTGCTGGTAATGATCGACCATTTTACGAAGTATGCGGAAGTAGCACCCTGCATGACAGCATCGGCGGAAGAAACATGTGATCATTTGATAAATTTGTGGATAGCGAGGCATGGCTGCCCCATCACGTTCCAATCGGACAATGGCAAAGCATTCGTGGGTGATCTCACGAAGGAGTTGATGAAAAGGTCGCAGGTAGCGCAGGCACACTCGACCACTTATCACCCGCAAACGAATGGCCTAGTCGAGAGGCAAAACCGCACACTGGCATCCATGCTGAGAGTCTACTGATCGCGTTACATGGATGACTGGGACAAGCACTTGCCGCAAGTGATGGGTGCTTACAACAGCACGGAGCATTCCACCACGGGAATAAGTCCGCACATGATGTTAACGGGTCATAAAAAAGCGCTCCCGTTGACGTTTTTCTACCCTGAATATGAGGGGAAGAGGACATCACCGCAAACGTACGTGCGGGATGTTATTAGAAGACAGCAGGACCTCAATGACTTATGCAGGAGGAATACGCAACAGGCACAAATTAGACAAAAAAGGAGGTTTGATAAAAGGACAGCTGATGCGAAGGCCTACTCAGTTGGCGACTACGTCTGGGTGTTCCAGGAAGTGGTTCCACCAAAAGGAACCAAGAAATTATTAAAGAAATGGCGTGGTCCATTTCAGATAACAGAGGTGCATCAAGGAGGTCGTTTTTATCGATTGAGCACTGGAAGAGCAGCTCATTACGAGAACATCAAACCACACAATGCCTCGTCAGAGGATTGGTGCATCCCAGCGGACATGCAGGAGGGAGACTATTTGATAGTGGATCCTGCTTGTGAGGTGAATGAAAGGGGTACTCGCGACAAGAACGACGGGAATGAGGTGGTGGACGATTGCGATCTACCACTGGATCTCGAGTTGACCGAGCGAGTAGAGGTGGACGATGAAACTCTACCTTATGCCGAAGAAGACTGGGACTGCCCGGAACAAACCGAAATTGACAAAGGAATACAGCCTGACTTTCCTCTCACTATGGAAACACGCCAAAGCAAGAGAGGAAAAAACCAGAAGAAATACAATCCGTACGGCGAGGACTTCGTTGTAGACAGGATAGTAGTAAGTGATGTCATAGATTCGCTGGTGGGACTGGACGAAGTGGCGATGCTAGAAGAAATCGACCTTGTGAACGATATGGATCAAGATTGGATCGACGATCGATCAGAACCGGAAGTGGAGTTCGAACCAGAAGCGGAACAGACTCATGAGCAAGAACTAACAAACTTGCGCGTGCTCGAATGGCTCCATGATCTGCCGACAGATCCAAAAGAGACGATCCTGACGATTCAGGACGTCGATAGAGACGGCGTCAAACACATCAGTCATGACAATACCGAGTCCAACTGGGTCGCCCCAGATGGTCCTCTACGTGTTCCACAATCCAACCTCGATCTCCTAGACTCTGGGCGATCGACGGGGACGTCGATGGATATTTTTGTCCGGGGAGTGGGGGTAGGACTCGCCCACACCAAAAATCTAATAATAAAAAAATTGAAATCGGCAAGAGAAACCGGATAACTAGAGACAGAGGGCGAGAATGCTAAAAAACCACCTTTTGGACGGATCTTTGAATCGTATTTTGATCTACCGAACCATTATTCGAACAATATCGTCATAACGGACAGCGATTTCATACTCACGGACCGCACGTGCGCCATAGCGATAACCGCGGACGTAAGCTTCAAAACAGCACTAGCGGCTGACTTCAAGAGAGAGTATAAAAATATCGAGTTTTTGTGGAAACAGAGGCCTGGTGTGGGAGGGATGATAGCGCTTCCCCCTGTTGCATCACAGATACCAGGGAACTATTTGTGTTTCCTGGTTACCAAGGCCACTGATAGGCAACACGTAGATCCAAAGAGCTTGGTATTGGCCTTGACTCGACTTAGGGATTTTTTGGTTGAGAGAGGAGTGACCTCTCTCTCGTTGCCAGTATACGATCCTAATAGGGGAAAGCTACATCCGAGAGAGTTGTACGCACTTGTACATGTGATATTTTCAGAGACTGACATAGAAATTTACTTACATAAAAAATACTATCTGAGCATATGCTAAGAATTGCGCTCGGCGATAAGTGGTTTTTATTAAGTTATTCGATAGGAATTAGAGTCAAATTTTAGGTTAGGTTTTAGGTGCAGTATTAGGGATTATGTTTTTATGTGATAGTATAGGTGTGTGATGTTTATGTGTTAATGTGTTACGTTATTGTTATGATATGTTTTATGTTTTGTGTCATAAAAGACCTGGGGTACTCCAGGTCATCAAGGTGACAGCGCACATTCGTGCTACCCTGACAAAGGTAAAGGTGGACAATCCACCTTGGTGCTAAAATTTTAAATCAGAATTGAGAAGAGAATTTCAATGGAGAATTTTAAAGAGTTGAATGATGTTGTATCCAAAAATGATGGTTCTAAGTCGCGACTTGTTTTTTAGATCTTGATTGATCGGAAATTGTTTACTGAACACTGAATCAGACGAGACAGAAAGAAATTACACGACACGACAACAAGAATCAAGACGATAAGAAATGGGTGACACGAACGAACTCATGGAATTCCTCTCAGCGAGTCTAGGAGCGACTCTAGACGAGATCTATCAGCGGCTGATCGATTGTGATTTCACACGAGAAGACCCGGGGTTGGCGATGTTTGTGGTCGCGCTCCTCAATGCATTAGGACGAGAGGGTCGAGGGAATCGCCCTACGGAAGGCGTGTTGATGTTGGCCTTCGGTGAGTCCGGGACCACCGAGAGAGGCCGAAATCGACTGATGAGATGGAGGCGTGGAGAAATGTCTGGCCACGACCTGGCTCGTGAGCCAGGACTAGGTGAGCAGAGGGACCACCTATTAGGTGAAATGCCCTTACCAGTCCAACCGGCGCAGCCACTCATCGGAGCGTAGAGACAACGTGATGGGCCAGGCCCGTCACATTCGGTCGACTCTCCTACAGCTGCTCCTCCTTTGAAGAAAGTGAAGGTGAGTGAGATGGAGATCCAGACGTCGGAGACGATCGAGACGCTGGAAAAGAAGGAGAAAGATCAGAGCGAGCTGTGTGCCAAACTCCAGGAGTATAGGGCAATAGCTCGAGAAAGAGACGAATGGAAGAAGAAATACGAAGATCTTCAGGTGGCTTATAAGGAGGATGAAATCAAGCACCTGAAGGAGCTGTATATGGCGAAGGTGAGCCAAGTGTCACCGGAAGTTCTGGCGAGCATGAGATCCTCGGAGGGACCCAACGACACACGCCCCGGGACAACAGCCCAGGAGCTGTGTGTATCGAGAGGGCCCGAGGTTCTGGATTTACGTGCATCGAGAGAGCCCGAGGCTCCTCAGCAGACACAACTGTCTGCTTCTAGTCAAAGGTTCACGATACCAGACCCTTCTGACACTTACCTCGCCCCTCAGTTCCAAGAATCGTTCAACCAAGTGGCCAGAGCGACAATGGAGGAGATCAACCGGACCACTGGACGGACATTGGGTAGGATCGTCCCTTCCCAGCGTCGTGATCAGTCATCGAATAGCTCGGAGCGAGCACCCCACACAATAGTGCCCTCGGGGACTGCGCATGGCAGAACCTATCAAAAGTCCCGCGTGGTAGATATTAGGAAGAATCTGATGACACGGCACCAGTTCACGCAAGTAGCTGCGGAGCATCCTCGAGCCTGCCTGAATGACATGAGCTGTAACCCCGCTACGAGCGACCAGGTAATTCCCCCAGGGAGTCGCCACCTGATCATAGGAGACAGTTTGGTGAGGGATCTGAATGAGATCTTCGTCTATGGTCAGACAACCACTTTGTCCTTTGGAGGAGCTTCAGTGGCTCAGGTCATCAAGATGATGGAATTCCAAAGCGAGGATCACCTGGATACGCTGGTGATAATGCTAGGAACTAACGACGTCTCGAGAGCCCCAGTGACTCCCGAGTGCAAGTGGGAGCCTCTGCTGGTATGCCTCCTGAATGAACTGAAGGAGAAGTACAGGCCCAGGTTTGTGGTGCTGTGCACGATACCACAAAACCGGCTGATGGGCACCACAGTGGCAGATTTCATGAATGGCAACGTGACACGGTGGAACGAAATGATCCGTAATCTGGTGAGAAGCAACCCTGGCGAGTTGCGACTTCTGGATCTCGAAAACACGTTGCGCATGATTGATCACATTGCGCTTACCAGAGATGGGATACATTTCAACACCCAACGAGGGAGACACTGGATGAATGATGTATTTCAGACGCAATTGAGGGAAATGGAGCAGGAATCGAGGGCGACCAGTTCTCTGGCTCGGACCAGCTCAACGACCGGAGGAAGTAGAATAAGGGCAAGCGTGCCCGAATCCCTCGTCAACCGCCTTGGACCCTTGGCGATGGAGACGGCTGTAGCCGCACCCACCGCTCCGAGCTCAAACGTGAGAGAGAGGCTAGGGACTGCTCCTCCTCCCAGAACACAACCGCTTGAAAGCCGACTCGGCAGATCAGTGGTTCAGAACAGAAATAACTCCCAGACCGTGTCTAGGAGGAACGATCCGCCCGCCACGGCAAGCCCTGCTTCAGCAGCAGGACCGTCTACGAGCGCCGTGCCTGCGGAGGGAGTTGAACCAGGCAGCCTGCTGCTTTGGAATCGGTCAGACCCTAGTCATTGGGGACAGTATAAGACGGACATGTCCACGAAGCTGAACATGAATACCCTGACGTGTCGGGAGGACGCGATGAGAATGATTGGCGGAGAAAGTCCCACGGTGTCGCGATTGTATCGGATACCAGGCGTGGATTGGCTGCTAGGAGAACAGGAGCAGTTCAGTTCTACGACTACGCTCCGACATGCAGACTTGAACGGGTTGCCTCAGGACAATACCTTTGGACCTTTGAACACACGATCCCTTACAGACGTCAGACAGAGAGCCCGGGAATTGACGCCACCTGCTCGAAGGGGCAAGTTTCAGACAGAGAACAAGCCCAATAACAAGCATCATAAGATGTACAGGCAGTTCGCTAAACCACCTGGTCAGACGCCTGGCGAGTATTCAAGGGATTATCCCCGAACGACTATGGTAGATGGAGATGAACAGAGGTATGGGAAACTGAAGGCCCCAATAGGCGATGGCCTGTTCGCTGCTTACGATCCCTTAGAGATGAAAGCTGCGAAGTATCTGATCGTGGCCAGTTCCGATTATCTCTACACGCCCCGTTCCCTCTTTTGGCCCGACGTGATTTTCTTGACGGCACCTAAATTGGACTGGGGACAAGCAATCGGCATGATGATAAGTGTGCGAAGGGTGGTCAGTATGGAGCCGCAGGTAATAGTGGTTGCAGGCTCATCATCTGCAAAGCAGGGGCTTATTGTCACGTCTGACGGATGGGTCGATCCCGAGTAACGAGGTTATAGGGGAGGCGATAATGACACTGCTCTCGGCAATGGCTGAGGTAGAGGCAGCAGCAAGACAACGCTTCACCATGAATGTGGTGAAGGTGATCTTTGTATTGTCACCAGGGTACGCTGCATTACCAGAACCCCTCCAATTTGTATATACAATGGTCACAACAATAGCAGAGGGGAGGTTCAATGTGATAATTCCTGCCCCGAACAGAGTAGTGGACCCGGACAGTTACTACCCGTCCCGATCTGAGCTTCCCGCCGTTTGGGCTGACATTTCGAATGCCATACAGGGGCTCAGAGATTGTAGCACAACTCGGTTGGTGCTAGATGAAGTTCTGGGGTTGGAGCTGTCCAACTTTGCCAGATTGCTGAAACTGAGACCAGGGGTGGATGACGATCATCTGTTAGTACAACAGGTGGCTGATGATCTCTGGTTCAGACAGATGGATCATGCCGAGAATGAGCTGGGCATGAAAGTCAGGAAGAACATGACAGCAGCCGAAGAAGATCTCATGGCAATGGCTTTGCGCACGAAGCCGCACAACAATATATGGTTGTACTTGTCACCAAGGCTGTGCACCTTGGGTGAGGACGCGTTCGAGCACGCGCCGGCAGTGATAAAGGAGATACACGTGTACCTGAAGAACCTATTTGATGCCCGGGAGTTAACTGGGGGCACGATGTTGAAACTAATGCAGGACGTAAACACGATGTCACTGGACAAGTTCCAAGCTGACGTGCTAGCCACGAGGGCACAATATGAACGATCGGATGCTATCTTGGGAGGAATGGGAGTGGGATGGACGCCATCCTTCCTGTCGACGTGCTATCCTAGGGCATCCCGGAACTTGATCGCGAGTTTTGTCAGAGACATCAGGAAGTTATCGATTGGCCTGGTATTAGCCTTATACGTGACATTTGGTCACGAAAATTTCGTGAAGGGGCCGGCGAATCTCTTCACCCAAGCGTTAGCAGATTTGAGATTGGATGGACTCCTGACTCTGATTGCCATGACCTACGGTCGACTGGGTGATTTGCTTGTGCTGTTACGTTACCCTGAACAACTACAGGGACCCAGTCGTGAGTTCAATGCACAGTTGGAAACCGCCTCGCTCAAGAAGATGAAAGACTGGAGGACTCTCCTACTTCAATACCTCTTACAACAGAACAGAAGCGTTACGGGAGAAGACAAGGTGGCGACGGATGCGGGCGAGTGTAAGCAGTATTGTGGTATGCCCTTACTGACGGACTTGGCTGCGGGCGAGTGTAAGCAGTATTGTGGTATGCCCTTACTGACGGACTTGGCTGTCATGATGCGGATTGATCCGTTGGCTCTGGTCCATGGACTGCGGGAATTCGTCACAGTGGTGTATGGACCGGTGATGTCTTTTGCGTTCCCGGATGTACAAGTTAAGGCATACAGGAATTCGGTGTTGTACGTCAACCTGGTCTCAGTCGTGGACTGTTCCGTGCTGAACTGGGTAGAACAGAGTGAGTTGAGAGGGCTGGCCAGTGACGATAGGCTGTTCGGAAGAATAGTGGAGCCAGGTTGGATGTTGATGGATTTCAACAACCACTTCAAGTGCCGAATGGGCCGTAAGGAACTTTCTCACATCCAGTTCAACCCGAAGCTTTGGAACTTAAGACCAGTAGTGAAGGATACAGGAGCGGCTATGGGAGTGCCATTCTTACCAGAGGCCTATGCACACGCCAAAGAGAACCAGCAAGCGTGGCTTTCTGGGTCCAGGCCGCTGCCGGACCAATGCCCTCGATATCCACCGATAAGGAGGATGTTATTGGGAGTCACATCTCCCATCATTGCCCCTCGCATCGGAGCAGCTCGCGACGCAGAGAAGAGAATGTTGAAGTGGAGTGAAGGGATGAAGCCGCGCTTCATCGGCTGGAATGTTGCAGCCGCGCACACGTTTGACTTCTCATTTCCTGATGCTTGGAGTAGAAAGAAGATCAAGGCACTACCTTCCAGGAGACCAGAGGTCTCGGCCGAAATGTGGAACGAAGTGTATTCTCCCACGGATGACTTATCAAGACTGAAGTTGTCAGGAGAAGTGAAAGTAGTGATGATGGAAGTGGCAAAGGAGAGCAGAGGAGGCTCATATATAACAATAGAGGACCTGGCACCACATGGCGAGGAGTCTGTAGAATTCCTGGTGAATGATGAGTTGTTTTATCATGCAGGAGACATGACCGTACCGGCTCGGCCGGACTCGGGCATAGACTCACGACAAGGACCTTCAGGACCCAGGCCGAAACCTGATGCAGGTGATGATGATTTAATGGATCATGACGACAACGATACCGAGGGAAAGACGGGAAAACCGGGTGAGACGGATCTGGGAGCGTTAGAGAGAGACTTGCTAGAATACCGGTTTAGTGAAGACGACGATGGGGAAGTCGATGGGAGTCTATTGCTAATGACGCCATCGTCTTTCATTTCCCCTACAAAGGAGGCGTCGGCCGACTTATCCCCGATAGACCCAATAAGCCAGGCGAGAGAGTGCCAAAGCAGGGATCCGCAGAGTTTGCTCCATGAGTCACCAAGGAGGAGAAAAATCGAGGAATCAATGAGGGTATCATTCCTGAGCACGTTGCCGGAAGAGGAATGGGAGAGATATCAGAGTGAGCTAGAAGGCAAGACAGGGACAACCTGGAGCCGAGTGAATTTCATGGAAAGATCATGGGACGTGATAAGGCGATATGGGACGCAGTCCATAATGAAGGTGGGGTTGAACCAACCCATCATGCGTGAGGTCCTGGAGAAAATAGTGAACTCCATGGAGTCGGATGTTCTGACCGAGTCAGTAACAGAAGACAGTGCCGATGATCAGCAGGTTGCAAAGAAATTACCCGTTAGACGAGCCAGGAAGGGGCTGAAGCGACTAAAAGGGAAGACAGGGAGTCGAGCCATGAACCCGAGAGTGGTGAAGTCGAGAGCCAACGCAGTGGTGACCTCTTTAACGAGCGCAGGTCGTTCAGGCGAGAGCGGGCAAGGAGATAGTGCAACGCTGACAGGGGGAGAAAAAGAGAATCTGATACCCCCTATGCTCTTGGATGGTCTGACCACGACTGCCGTAAGATCAAAGAAAACAGCACGAACCCTGGCAGACACTAAATTAGAGATGGAGATCATCAGTCAATGTGGATCTGGAGGACTTGAAGATTACAGGCCCTCGCGGACCAACATAGCCAAGTTGAAGCTGGAAGGACAACTCGACGTGGTCGAGTACAGTCGAGTTACTGTGCCAGAATCAGTCCACATGGGAGATCCAGCAGGAGGTTATGTGGAAATGTTGAAAGCGAGAAACTCCGCGAGAGGGCACCTGATGGGTTACAGTGAGGGCACCTGATGGGCAACTTGGATTACAGTGCACCAAAATTAACCGATTTGTTCAATATTCTCCTCGGAAGTGTTTCAATAATTTCGTTCAATCGGTGGTTGATGCAAGAAGAGAAGGAGATGAAAACCCTTTGTCAGGAATTGTAGCAGAAACAATGAAGCTCTTGGGCAATTCCTCCTATGGATATCAGATCATGGATAGATCGAGACATACAATCACAAAATATCTCAACGATGAAAAAACTCATAAGGCAATCAATGAACCACTGTTTAAGAAACTTAACACAGTTGAGAAGGACTTATATTAGGTGGAGTTATTGAAGTCAACCATTGAGCACAGAGAACCCATCATTGTTGGTTTTTTCATATTTCAGTATGCAAAACTGAGAATGTTGGAACTCTACTACAACTTCTTTGACAAGTTCTGTGATGTGAATAAATTTGAAGAGTTGGAGATGGATACAGACTCACTTTACTTGGCACTTGCAGAAGAAAATTTGTACGATTGCATCCAACCAAATAAGAGAGCTGCTTGAGAAAAATTGAGGGAGAGTGATTGCAGAAATTCCTTCAAGGCGGATGCAAAATCTAATTTCCTTCCTCGAACGTGTTGAAGTATCCATAAAAAACATGATAAGCGGGAGCCGGGACTTTTCAAAGAAGAATTTAGGTGCACAGAAATGTTTATGTAGTAAGACATATTGCTGCTATGACAACAAGTCAGACAAATTCAAATTTAGCAGCAAAGGATTGAATAAGCGGGTTCTAGAAGACTCTGGAGATGGACCTTTAGCAAAGTATAGGAGAGTACTCGATGAAGTTATCAACCTAACATCTACTAATAGAGGATTCAGAACTATAAATGATTTGGTTGCTACATATGAACAGACAAAGAAAGGACTAAGTTATTTTTATCCTAAAAGACAAGTGCAAGATGATGGAATTCATACAAAACCATTGGACTTATAAGAACTCTTCTGACGTATTAAATTATATAAGATGTCAGATTATTATGGTTTCATGAAAATAAAATGTAAATTATGGCAGTAAGTTTACTTTATATACTTTATATATACTTTATGGCAGTAAGATTTATATACTTTCTTTGTAATTTAATTTTTTTCTCTCAAAAAGTTCGATTTTTTTTTCGATGTCTCTGTGGGTTCAGAATAGATTCAGATAGGTAGAAAGTAAAAGTTAGATCAAATTAAACAAAATCTTATCGTGTTTTGAATTTTTTCGAAAAAATTTTTTTGATAAAAATTCCAAGTTTTTGCACAGTAAATCTTACCATTGACTTACCATGCACCAAAAAACTAAATATATAACCTTTATTCTACAATCTACACTTAATTAACAATTAACTGTTCCCAATTAGATAACGCGCGCCAAAAACTTTGCGAAAAAAATAAACAAAAACCAAAAAATTTTCAATTTCTTACCATTATCTTACCATCACACAAACCATAAAACCTTACCATCGGTATTCCCTATCTTAATACATTGTAGACTCTATACCCAATCTTAATACATAGCTTGAAGACCGGATGCTCTATTCCCTATCTTAATACATGTGGGTCTTCAGGGTCCCCCCCCCCTGATCAGCTCCAACATCTACTACTGACTTGTGCGAGGTAAAAGCTTACCAAGAGCTAAAATGGGGCCATAAGAAGTGTGAGAGTTTGGTTCTTAGAAACTAAATTGGGGAATTAATGTTTGTTGCAGGTAAGATTTTAGCAAGACGTAATACGAGTGTCTAAGTTTTGCGAGAGCTTAAATGATAACAAGAGCTGTGATGCGGCTCTAAGGCTTGGAAGAGGTAAGATCTTAGCAAGTGCTTAGGCGGGGTCTATGAATTGCGAGATGTAAGAGCTTAGAAAGAAATAAGATGGGACTCTAAGACTTGGGAGAGGTAAGATCATAGCAATTGCTAAGATGGGCTCTAAAACTTGTCAGAGGTAGAATCTTAGAAAAAGCTAAGATGGGCTCTTAGACTTGTGAGAGTTTATTTCTTAGAAAAAACTAAGTTGGGACATAAATGTTTGTTGCAGGTAAGATAATAGTAAGAAGTAATACGAGTGTCTAAGATTTCCGAGAGCTAAACTGTTGACAAGAGCTGAGATGCGGCTCTAAGATTTGTGAGATTTAAGACCTTAGCAAAAGCTAAGGCGTGGATCTATGAATTGCGAGATGTAAGAACTTAGAAAGAGATATGATGGAGCTCTAAGACTTGTGAGAGGTAATATCATAGAAGAGTTTAGATGAGGCTCTAAGACTTGTGCGAGGTAAAAGCTTACCAAGAGCTAAAATGGGGCCATAAGAAGTGTGAGAGGTTGGTTCTTAGAAACTGAATTGGGGAATTAATGTTTGTTGCAGGTAAGATCTTAGCAAAAAGTAATAAGAGTGTCTAAGACTTGCCAGAGCTAAACTGTTGAGAAGAGCTGAGATGCGGCTCTAAGATTTGTGTGAGGTAAGACCTTAGCAAGAGCTAAGACGGGGATCTATGAGTTGCGAGATGTAAGAACTTCGAAAAAGATAAGATGGGGCTCTAAGACTTGGGAGAGGTAAGATCTTAGCAAGTGCTAAGGCGGTGATCTATGAATTGTGAGATGTAAGAACTTAGTAAGAGATAAGATGAGGCTCTAAGACTTGTGCGAGGTAAAAGCTTACCAAGAGCTAGAATGGGACCATAAAAAGTTTCAGAGGTTGGTTCTTAGAAACTAAGTTGGGGAATTAATGTTTGTTGCAGGTGAGATCTTAGCAAGAGGTAATACGAGTGTCTAAGACTTGCGAGAGCTAAACTGTTGACAAGAGCTGAGATGCGGCTCTAAGATTTGTGAGAGCTAAGACCTTGGCAAGAGCTAAGGCGGGATCTATGAATTGCGAGATGTAAGAACTTAGAAAGAGATAAGATGGGGCTCTAAGACTTGGGAGAGGTAAAATCTTAGCAATTGCTAAGATGGGCTCTAAGACTTGTGAGAGGTAAGATCTTAGAAAAAGCTAAGATGGGCTCTTAGACTTGTGAGAGTTTATTTCTTAGAAAAAACTAAGTTGGGAATTTAGGTTTGTTGCAAGTAAGATCTTAGCAGGAGGTATTACGAGTGTCTAAGACTTGCGAGAGCTAAACTGTTGACAAGAGCTGAGATGCGGCTCAAAGATTTGTGAGAGGTAGTAAGACCTTGGCAAGAGCTAAGGCGGTATCTATGAATTGGGAGATGTAAGAAATTAGAAAGAGACAAGATGGGGCTCTAAGGCTTGGAAGAGGTAAGATCTTAGCAAGTGCTTAGGCGGGGTCTATGAATTGCGAGATGTAAGAACTTAGAAAGAAATAAGATGGGACTCTAAGACTTGGGAGAGGTAAGATCATAGCAATTGCTAAGATGGGCTCTAAAACTTGTCAGAGGTAGAATCTTAGAAAAAGCTAAGATGGGCTCTTAGACTTGTGAGAGTTTATTTCTTAGAAAAAACTAAGTTGGGACATAAATGTTTGTTGCAGGTAAGATAATAGTAAGAAGTAATACGAGTGTCTAAGATTTCCGAGAGCTAAACTGTTGACAAGAGCTGAGATGCGGCTCTAAGATTTGTGAGAGGTAAGACCTTAGCAAGAGCTAAGGCGAGGATCTATGAATTGCGAGAAGTAAGAACTTAGAAAGAGATAAGATGGTGCTCTAAGACTTGGGAAAGGTAAGATCCTAGCAATTGCTAAGATGTGCCCTAAGAATTGTGAGCGGTATGATCTTAGAGAAAGCGAAGATGTGCTCTTCGATTTTTGAGAGGTAAGATCTTAGAAAGAGTTTAGATAGGCTCTAAGACTTGTGCAAGGTAAAATCTTACCAAGAGCTAAGATGGGAATACAATAAGTGTGAGAGGTTAGTTCTTGGAAAGAACTAAGATGGGGCGTTAATTTTTGTTGCAGGTAAGATCTTAGGAAGAAGTAATTTGAATGTCTAAGACTTGTGAGAGCTAAACTGTTAACAAGAGCTGAGATGCGGCTCTGAAATTTGTGAGAGGTAAAATCTTAGCAAGAACTAAGATGGGCTCTCAGACATGAGAGAAGTAAAATCTTAGCAAGAATTAAGATGGGCACTTAGATTTGTGAGAGGTAAGATCTTAGCCCGAGGTAGGATGGCGATCTAATACTTGTGAGGGGTAAAATCGTAGCAAGAGTTAAGTTGGTTTCCAAGACTTGTGAGATGTAAGATCTTAGCAAGAGCTAGGTTGGGGATCTAGGACGTGAGAGTTTTAACCTTAGAAAGAACTAAGGCGTGGCTCTAAGTCTTGTGAGAGGTGAGATCCTAGCAAGTGCTTAGATGGGCTCTAAGACTTGTGAGAGGTAAGATTTTAGCAAGAGCCAGGTTGGGGCTCTAAGACGTGTGAGAGGTTAGATCTTAGAAACAATTAGGATGGGGCACTAAAGTTTGTTGCAGGTAAGGTTTTAGCAAGAGCTAGGTTGGGGCTTTAAGACGTGTGAGAGGTTAAACCTTAGAAAGAACCAAGATGGCGCACTAATGTTTGTTGCATGTAAGATCTCAGGAATAGCTACTTTGAGTGTCTAAGACTTGCGAGAGCTAAAACAAAAACAGGAGCTGAAATGGAGTTCTAAGATTTAAGAGAAGTTAGATCTTAGCAAGAGCTAGGATGGGGCTCTAAAAATGTGAGAGGTAAGACCATAGAAAGAGCTAAGGCGTGGTTCTAAGACTTGTGAGAGGTGAGATCTTAGCAAGTGCTAAGATGGGCTCTAAGAGTTGCGAGAGGTAAGATTTTAGCAAACGCCAGGTTGGGGCTCTAAGATGTGTGAGAGGTTAGATCTTAGAAAGAATTAGGATGGGGCACTAATGTTTGCTGCAGACAAGGTCTTAGCAAGAGCCAGGTTGGGGCTTTAAGACGTGTGAGAGGTTAAACCTTAGAAAGAACCAAGATGGCGCACTAATGTTTGTTGCATGTAAGATCTCAGGAATAGCTACTTTGAGTGTCTAAGACTTGCGAGAGCTAAAACGTAAACAGGAGCTGAAATGGAGTTCTAAGATTTATGAGGAGTTAGATCTAAGCAAGAGCTAGGATGGGACTCTAAAACTGTGAGAGGTAAGATCATAGAAAGAGCTAAGGCGTGGTTCTAAGACTTGTGAGAGGTGAGATCTTGGCAAGTGCTAAAATGGGCTCTAAGAGTTGCGAGAGGTAAGATTTTAGCAAACGACAGGTTGGGGCTCTAAGATGTGTGAGAGGTTAGATCTTAGAAAGAATTAGGATGGGGCACTAATGTTTGTTGCAGACAAGGTCTTAGCAAGGGCTATTTTGAAAATCTAAGGTTTGCTAGAATTGAAATATTAACAAGAGCTGAGATGGGACTCGAAGACTTGTGAGAGGTAAGATCTTAGAAGAAGCAAAGATAGGGTTCTAAGACTTTGTAGAGGTAAAAACTTAGCAACTGCTAAGGTGGGCTCTAAGACTTGTGAGAGGAAAAAATTAAGCAATAGCTAGGTTGGGGTTTTAAGGCACGTGAGAGGTTAGATCTTAGAAAGAAGTAAGACGGCGCACTAGTGTTTGTTGCATTTAAGATCTTTGCAAGAGCTAATTTTAAAATCTAAGGTTTGCAAAGAATTGAAATATTTACAAGAGCTGAGAAGTGACTCGAATACTTGTGAGAGTTAAATTCTCAACAAGAACTAAGATGGGGCTCTAAGACTTGTGAGATGTTAGATCTAAGAAAGAACTAAGATGGGAAGTAAATGATTGATGCAGGTAAGATCCTAGAAAGAACTAATAAACTCCTAGCAAGAGCTAGGTTGGGGCTCTAAGAAGTGTCAGAGGTTGATCTTAGAATAAGCTAAGATGGGGCTCTAAGACTTGGGAGAGGTAAAAACTTAGCAAGAGCTGAGATGAACCTCCAAGACTTGTGAAAGGTAAGATCTTAGGAAGAGCTAAGTTGGGTTCTCAGACTTGTGAGAGGTAAGATGTTAGAAAAAGCGAAAATGAGGGTCTAAAACTTGTGAGAGGAAAGATCATAGCAAGAGCTGAGATGAGGTTCTAAGATTTGTGAAAAGTAAAATCTTAGGAAGAGTTAAGTTGGGCTCTAAGACTTGTGAGCGGTAAAATTCTATCAACTCTAAAATGGGGCCCCAACAAGCGTGAGAGGTTAGATCTTAGAAAGAACCAAGATGGCGCACTAAGACTTGAGAGCGGTAAAATTCTATCAACTCTAAAATGGGGCCCTAACAAGCGTGAGAGGTTAGGTCTTAGAAAGAGCGCTAAGATGTGGCTCGAAGACTTGTGAGGGTTAAGATCTTAACAAGAGCTAAGATGAGCTCTAGGACTTGTGAAAGGTAAATTATTAGCAAGAGCTAAGATGGTGCTCTAAGACTTGTGACAGGTAAGATCTTAGCAAGAGCTAAGATGAGGGTTTAAGACTTGTGAGAAGTAAAATCTTAGCAAGATGTAATATGGTGCTCTAAGACTCGTTTGAGGTAAGATTTCTGCAAGGGCTAAGATGGGTATCTAAGACTTGTGAGAGGTAAGACCTTAGTGAGAGCTAAAATGAATATCTATGACTTGTGAGAGATAAATATTAGCAAGAGCTAAGATGGTGCTCTAAGACTTGTGAGTGGTGGGTTTTCAGCAAAGACTAAGATGAGGATCTAAGATTTGTCAGAGAAAGATCTTAGCAAGAGCTAAGATGATGATCTAAGTCTTTTGAGGTGGGCTCCAGATTTTGTGAGAGTTAAGATCTTGGCAAGAGTAACTATGAAGATCTCAGACTTACTAGAGGTAAAGTCTTAGCAAGAGCTAAGATGGGGCTCTAAGACTTGTGACGTGTAAGATCTTAGCAAGAGCTAAGATGACGATCTAAGACTTGTGAGAGGTAGGATTTCAGAAAGGGTTAAGATGGTGCTCTAATAATTGTGTGTGGTAGGATTTCAGCAAAGGTAAGATGAGGCTCTACGATTTGTGAGTGGTAAGATCTTAGCAAGAGTTGAGATGAGGATCTAAGTCTTTTGATAGGTGAAGTCTTAGCAAGAGCTAAGATGAGATCCAAAACTTGTGAGAGTTACCATTTTAGCAAGAGTAACTATAAAGATCTCAGACTTATTAGAGGTAAAGTCTTAGCAAGAGCTAAGATGGGGCTCTAAGACTTGTGACGGGTAAGATCTTAGCAAGAGCCAAGATGACGATCTAAGACTTGTGAGAGGCAGGATTTCAGAAAGGGTTAAGATGGTGCTCTAAGAATTGTGTGTGGTAAGATTTCAGCAAAGGTAAGATGAGGCTCTACGATTTGTGAGTGGTAAGATCTTAGCAAGAGTTGAGATGAGGATCTAAGTCTTTTGATAGGTGAAGTCTTGGCAAGAGCTAAGATGAGATCCACAACTTGTGAGAGTTACCATTTTAGCAAGAACTACGATGGGGATCTAAAACTTGTTAGAGGTAAAAACTTAGCAAGAGCTACGATGGGCTCTAATACTTGTGACAGTTGAGATCTTAGCAAGAGCTAAGATGAGGATAAAACACTCGTGAGTGGTAGGATTTCAGCGAGGGCTAAGATGAGGATCTAAGACCCGTGAGAGGTAAGACTTTAGTAAGAGCTAAGATGGGTTCTAAGTGTTGTGAGAGGTAAGATCTTAGCAGGAGCTAAATGAGAATCTAAGACTTGTGAGAGGTAAATTATTAGCAAGAGCTAAAATGGTAATCCAAGACTTGTGAGTGGTAGGTTTTCAGCAAGTCTTATGATGAGGATCTAAGATATGTGAGAGTTAACATCTTAGCAAGAGCTACGATCGATGAGGATCTAAGACCCATGAGAGATAAGACTTTAGTAAGAGCTAAGATGGGTTCTAAAAGTTGTGAGAGGTAAGATCTTAGCAGGAGCTAAGATGAGGATCTAAGATTCGTGAGAGGTAAAGTCTTAGCAAGAGCTAAGATGAGGATATAACAATCGTGAGAGGTAGGATTTCAGCAAGGGCTAAGATGAGGATCTAAGAATCGTGAGAGGTAAGATCTTAGTAAGAGCTAAGATGAGGATCTTAGACTTGTTAGAGGTAAGATCTTAGCAGGAGCTAAGATGAGGATCTCAGACTTGGGAGAGCTTAAATCTTATCAAGAGCTAAGATGGGGCTCTGTGACTTGGGAGAGGTAAGATCTTAGCAAGTGTTGAAATTGAGCTCTAAGACTTGTGAGAGGTAAGATCTTAGCAAGTGCTAAAATCGGCTCTAAGACTTGTAACACTAAGAACTGAGCAATAATTAAGATAGGCACTAAAACTTGTGAGAATTAGGATCTTAGTAAGAGATAAGATGATACTAAGACTTGTGAGAGGTAAAATCTTAGCTTGAGCTAAGCTGCGCTCTTAGACTTATGAGAGGCAAGATCTTAGCAAGAGCTAAGTTGGTGCTCTCAGACTTGTGAGAGGTAGGATTTCAGCAAGGGCTAAGATCAGCAACTAAGGCTTGTGAGAGGTATTATCTTAGCAGGAGCTAAGATGTGGCTCTGAGACTTGGGAGTTTTAAGATCTTAGCAAGTGCTAAAATTGGGCTCTATGACTTGTGAGAGGTAGGATTTCAGCAAGGGCTAAGATAAGGAACTAAGACAGGTGAGATGTAAGATCTTAGCAAGAGCTAAGATGATGCTCTAAGACTTGTGAGAGGTAAGATCTTATCGAGAGCTAAGATAAGGATCTAAGACTTGTGAGAGGTAAAATCTTAGCAAGAGCTAAGATGTGGCTCTGAGACTTGGGAGTTTTAAGATCTTAGCAAGTGCTAAAAATGGGCTCTAGGACTTGTGAGAGGTAGGATTTCAGCAAGGGCTAAGATAAGGACTAAGACAGGTGAGATGTAAGATCTTAGCAAGAGCTAAGATGATGCTCTAAGACTTGTGAGAGGTAAGATCTTACCAAGAGCTAAGAGGTGCTCTAGTACTTGGGAGAGGTAAGATCTTAGCAAATGCTAAGATGGTCTCTAATATTTGTGAGAGGTAAGATCTTTGCAAGAGCTAAGTTGGTACTCTAAGAACTGTGAGAGGTAGTATCTTAGCAAGAGCTAAGATGATGCTCTGACACTTGTGAGAGATAAGATCTTAGCAAGTGCTAAGATGAGCTCTAATATTTGTGAGAGGCAAGATCTTAGCATGAGCTAAGTTGGTGCTCTAAGACTTGTGAGAAGTAGGGTTTCAGCAAGGCCTAGGATCAGGATCTAAGGCTTGTGAGAGGTATTATCTTAGCAAGAGCTAAGATGAGGCTCTGAGACTTGTGAGAGGTAAGATCATAGCAAGAGCTAAGATGAGCTCTAAGACTTGTAAGAGATAATATCCTAGTAAGAGCTAAGATGAGGATCTAAGACTTGTGAGAGCTAGGATTTCAGCAAGGGCTAAGATAAGGTACTAAAACATGTGAGATATAAGTTCTTAGCAAGAGCTAAGAGGCGCTCTTAGACGTTTGAGAGGTAAGATCTTAGCAAGAGCTAAGTTGGTGCTCTAAGACTTGTGAGAAGTAGGATTTCAGCAAGTGCTAGGATCAGGATCTAAGGCTTGTCAGAGGTATTATCTTAGCAAGAGCTAAGATGAGGCTCTGAAACTTGTGAGAGGTAAGATCATAGCAAGAGCTAAGATGAGCTCTAAGACTTGGGAGAGGTAAGATCTTAGCAAGAGCTAAGTCGGTGTTCCAACACTTGTGAGAAGCAGGATTTCAGCAAGAGCTAAGATTTCAGCAAGAGGATCAGGATCTAGGGCTTATGAGAGGTAATATCTTAGCAAGAGCTAAGATTATGCTCTAAGACTCGTGAGAGGTAGGATTTCAGCAAGGGCTAAGATAAGGAATTAAGACATGTGAGATGTAAGTTCTTAGCAAGAGCTAAGATGCGCTCTTAGACGTGTGAGAAGTTAGATCTTAGCAAGAGCTAAGTTGGTGCTCTAAGACTTGTGAGAGGTAGGGTTTCAGCAAGGGCTAGGATCAGGATCTAAGGCTTGTGAGAGGTATTATCTTAGCAAGAGCTAAGATGAGCCTCTGAGATTTTTGAGAGGTAAGATCATAGCAAGAGCTAAGATGAGCTTTCAGACTTGTAGGAGATAATATCTTAGCAAGAGCTAAGATGAGGATCTATGACTTGTGAGAGGTAGGATTTCAGCAAGGGCTAAGATAAGGAACTAAGACATGTGAGATCTAAGATCTTAGCAAGAGCTAAGAGGCGCTCTTAGACGTGTGAGAGGTAAGATCTTAGCAAGAGCTAAGTTGGTGCTCTAAGACTTGGGAGAAGTAAGATCTTAGCAAGTGCTAAGATGGGCTCTAATATTTGTGAGAGGTAAGATCTTAGCAAGAGCTAAGTCGGGTTCTAACAATTGTGAGAAATAGGATTTCGGGAAGAGCTAAAATTTCAGCAAGAGGATCAGGATCTAGGGCTTGTGAGAGGTAATATCTTAGCAAGAGCTAAGATGAGGCTCTGAGACTTAAGAGAGGTAAGATCATAGGAAGAGCTAAGATGAGCTCTAAGAATTGTGAGAGATACTATCCTAGCAAGAGCTAAGATAAGGATCTAAGACTTCTGAGAGGTAAGATCTTAGCAAGAGCTAAGATGGGGCTCTGAAACTTGGAAAGATGTAAGATCTTAGCAAGTGCTAAAATTGGGCTCTAAGACTTGTGAGAGGTAAAATCTTAACAAGAGCTAAGATTGTGCTCTAAGACTCGTGAGAGGTTGGATTTCAGCCAGAGCTAAGACAAGGAACTAAGACATGTGAGATGTAAGATCTTATCAAGAGCTAAGATGCGCTCTTAGACGTGTGAGAGGAAAGATCTCAGCAAAAGCTAAGTTGGTGCTCTAAGACTTGTGAGAGGTAGGATTTCAGCATGGGCTAGGATCAGTATCTAAGGCTTGTGAGAGGTATTGTCTTAGCAAGAGCTAAGATGGGGCTCTGAGACTTGGAAAGATGTAAGATCTTAGCAAGTGCTAAAATTGGGCTCTAAGACTTGTGAGAGGTAAAATCTTAACAAGAGCTAAGATTGTGCTCTAAGACTCGTGAGAGGTAGGATTTCAGCCAGAGCTAAGACAAGGAACTAAGACATGTGAGATGTAAGATCTTATCAAGAGCTAAGATGCGCTCTTAGACGTGTGAGAGGAAAGATCTCAGCAAAAGCTAAGAGGTGCTCTAATACTTGGGAGAGGTAAGATCTTAGCAAGTGCTAAGATGGGTTTCTAAGACAGGGGAGGTAAAATCTTAGCGAGTGCTAAGTCGGGTTCTAACAATTGTGAGAAGTAGGATTTCGGGAAGAGCTAAAATTTCATCAAGAGGATCAGGATCTAGGGCTTGTGAGAGGTAATATCTTAGCAAGAGCTAAGATGAGGCTCTGAGACTTAAGAGAGGTAAGATCATAGCAAGAGCTAAGATGAGCTTTAAGACTTGTGAGAGATACTATCCTAGCAAGAGCTAAGATAAGGATCTAAGACTTTTGAGAGGTAAGATCTTAGCAAGAGCTAAGATGGGGCTCTGAGACTTGGAAAGATGTAAGATCTTAGCAAGTGCTAAAATTGGGCTCTAAGACTTGTGAGAGGTAAAATCTTATCAAGAGCTAAGATTGTGCTCTAAGACTCGTGAGAGGTTGGATTTCAGCCAGAGCTAAGACAAGGAACTAAGACATGTGAGATGTAAGATCTTATCAAGAGCTAAGATGCGCTCTTAGACGTGTGAGAGGAAAGATCTCAGCAAAAGCTAAGTTGGTGCTCTAAGACTTGTGAGAGGTAGGATTTCAGCATGGGCTAGGATCAGTATCTAAGGCTTGTGAGAGGTATTGTCTTAGCAAGAGCTAAGATGGGGCTCTGAGACTTGGAAAGATGTAAGATCTTAGCAAGTGCTAAAATTGGGCTCTAAGACTTGTGAGAGGTAAAATCTTAACAAGAGCTAAGATTGTGCTCTAAGACTCGTGAGAGGTAGGATTTCAGCCAGAGCTAAGACAAGGAACTAAGACATGTGAGATGTAAGATCTTATCAAGAGCTAAGATGCGCTCTTAGACGTGTGAGAGGAAAGATCTCAGCAAAAGCTAAGAGGTGCTCTAATACTTGGGAGAGGTAAGATCTTAGCAAGTGCTAAGATGGGCTTCTAAGACAGGGGAGGTAAAATCTTAGCGAGTGCTAAGTCGGGTTCTAACAATTGTGAGAAGTAGGATTTCGGGAAGAGCTAAAATTTCAGCAAGAGGATCAGGATCTAGGGCTTGTGAGAGGTAATATCTTAGCAAGAGCTAAGATGAGGCTCTGAGACTTAAGAGAGGTAAGATCATAGCAAGAGCTAAGATGAGCTCTAAGACTTGTGAGAGATACTATCCTAGCAAGAGCTAAGATAAGGATCTAAGACTTTTGAGAGGTAAGATCTTAGCAAGAGCTAAGATGGGGCTCTGAGACTTTGAAAGATGTAAGATTTTAGCAAGTGCTAAAATTGGGCTCTAAGACTTGTGAGAGGTAAAATCTTAACAAGAGCTAAGATTGTGCTCTAAGACTCGTGAGAGGTTGGATTTCAGCCAGAGCTAAGACAAGGAACTAAGACATGTGAGATGTAAGATCTTATCAAGAGCTAAGATGCGCTCTTAGACGTGTGAGAGGAAAGATCTCAGCAAAAGCTAAGTTGGTGCTCTAAGACATGTGAGAGGTAGGATTTCAGCATGGGCTAGGATCAGTATCTAAGGCTTGTGAGAGGTATTGTCTTAGCAAGAGCTAAGATGGGGCTCTGAGACTTGGAAAGATGTAAGATCTTAGCAAGCGCTAAAATTGGGCTTTAGGACTTGTGAGAGGTAAAATCTTAACAAGAGCTAAGATTGTGCTCTAAGACTCGTGAGAGGTAGGATTTCAGCCAGAGCTAGACAAGGAACTAAGACATGTGAGATGTAAGATCTTATCAAGAGCTAAGATGCGCTCTTAGACGTGTGAGAGGAAAGATCTCAGCAAAAGCTAAGAGGTGCTCTAATACTTGGGAGAGGTAAGATCTTAGCAAGTGCTAAGATGGGTTTCTAAGACAGGGGAGGTAAAATCTTAGCGAGTGCTAACATGGGCTCTAAGACCAGTGAGAGTTTAGATATTAGCAACATCTTAGTTGGGGCTGTAAGAATTGTGAGAAAAAAGATCTTTACAGGGGGTAAGATGGGGCCCTAAGACTTGTGAGAAGTAAAACTTAAACAAGAGCTGAGAAGCGGCACTAAGATTTGTACAAAGTAAGATCTTAGCAAGAGCTAAGATGGTCCTCTAAGACTTGTGAGAGGTAAGATCAGAGCAAGAGCTAAGATGAGCTCTAAGACTTGGGAGAGGTAAGATCTTAGCAAGTGCTAAGATGGGCTCTAATATTTGTGAGAGGTAAGATCTTAGCAAGAGCTAAGTCGGGTTCTAACAATTGTGAGAAGTAGGATTTCGGGAAGAGCTAAAATTTCAGCAAGAGGATCAGGATCTAGGGCTTGTGAGAGGTAATATCTTAGCAAGAGCTAAGATCAGGCTCTGAGACTTAAGAGAGGTAAGATCATAGCAAGTGCTAAGATGGGCTCTAATATTTGTGAGAGGTAAGATCTTAGCAAGAGCTAAGATGGGTTTCTAAGACTTTGGGAGGTAAAATCTTAGCGAGTGCTAACCTGGGCTCTAAGACTTGTGAGTGTTTAGATATTAGCAACATCGTAGTTGGGGCTGTAAGACTTGTGAGAAGTAAGATCTCTACAGGGGGTAAGATGGGGCCCTAAGACTTGTGAGAAGTAAAATTTAAACAAGAGCTGAGAAGCGGCTCTAAGATTTGTACAAAGTAAGATCTTAGCAAGAGCTTAGATGGTCCTCTAAGACTTGTGAGAGTTAGGATTTCAGCAAGGGCTACGATGAGGTTCTAAGAAATATGAGAGATAAGATCCTAGCAAGAGCTAACAAGGTGCTCTAAGACTTGTGAGAGGTAAGATTTCCGCAAGGGTTAAGATGGTGCTCTAAAACTTGTGAGAGGTAGGATTTCGGCAGGGGCTAAGATAGTGCTCTAAGACTTGTGAGAGTTAGGGTTTCAGCAAGGGCTAAGATGATGCTCTAAGACTTGTGAGAGCTAGGGTTTCAGCAAGGGCTAAGATGGTGCTCTAAGATTTGTGAGAGTTAGGGTTTCAGCAAGGGCTAAGATGGTGCTCTAAGACTTGTGAGAAGTAGGATTTCGGCAAAGGCTAAGATAGTGCTCAAAGACTTGTGAGAGTTAGGGTTTCAGCAAGGGCTAAGATGGTGCTTTAAGACTTGTGAGAGTTAGGGTTTCATCAAGGGCTAAGATGGTGCTCTAAGACTTGTGAGAGTTAGGGTTTCAGCAAGGCTAAGATGATGCTCTAAGACTTGTGAGAGGTAGGATTTCGGCAAAGGCTAAGATGGTGGTCTAAGACTTGTGAGAGTTAGGGTTTCAGCAAGGGGTAAGATGGTGCTCTAAAACTTGTGAGAGTTAGGGTTTCAGCAAGGGCTAAGATGGTGCTCTAAGACTTGTGAGAGTTAGTGTTTCAGCATGGGCTAAGATGGTGCTCTAAGACTTGTGAGAGTTAGAGTTTCAGCAAAAGCTAAGATGATGCCCTAAGATTTGTGAGAAGTAGGATTTCGGCAATGGCTAAGATTGTGCTCTAAGACTTGTGAGAGTTAGGGTTTCAGCAAGGGCTAAGATGGTGCTCTAAAACTTGTGAGAGTTAGGGTTTCAGCAAGGGCTAAGATGGTGCTCTAAGACTTGTGAGAGTTAGGGTTTCGGCAAGGGCTAAGATGGTGCTCTAAGACTTGTGAGAGTTAGGGTTTCAGCAAGGGCAAAGATGGTGCTCTAAGACTTGTGAGAAGTAGGATTTCGGCAATGGCTAAGATAGTGCTCAAAGATTTGTGAGAGTTAGGGTTTCATCAAGGGCTGAGATGGTGCTCTAAGACTTGTGAGAGTTAGGGTTTCAGCAAGGGCTAAGATGGTGCTCTAAGACTTGTGAGAGGTAGGATTTCGGCAAGGGCTAAGATGGTGCTCTAAGACTTGTGAGAGTTAGGGTTTCAGCGAGGGCTAAGATGGTGCTCTAAAACTTGTGAGAGTTAGGGTTTCAGCAAGGGCTAAGATGGTGCTCTAAGACTTGTGAGTGTTAGGGTTTCAGCAAGGGCTAAGATGGTGCTCTAAGACTTGTGAGAGTTAGGGTTTCAGCAATGGCTAAGATGGTGCTCTAAGATTTGTGAGAGTTAGGGTTTCAGCAAGGGCTAAGATGGTGCTCAAAGACTTGTGAGAGTTAGGGTTTCAGCAAGGGCTAAGATGGTGCTTTAAGAAAGGTGAGAGTTAGGGTTTCATCGAGGGCTAAGATGTTGCTCTATGACTTGTGAGAGTTAGGGTTTCATCGAGGGCTAAGATGGTGCTCTAAGACTTGGGAGAGTTAGGGTTTCAGCAAGGGCTAAGATGGTGCTCTAAGACATGCGAGAGGTAGGATTTCGGCAAGGGCTAAGATGGTTCTCTAAGACTTGTGAGAGTTAGGGTTTCAGCAAGGGCTAAGATGGTGCTCTAAAACTTGTGGGAGTTAGGGTTTCAGCAAGGGCTAAGATGGTGCTGTAAGACTTATGAGAGTTAGGGTTTCAGCAAGGGCTAAGAGGGTGCTCTAAGTCTTGTGAGATTTAGGGTTTCAGCAGGGGCTAAGTTAGTGCTCTAAGACTTTTGAGAGTTAGGGTCTCAGAAAGGGCTAAGATGGGGCTCTAAGACTTGTGAGAGTTAGGGTTTCAGCAAGGGCTAAGATGGTGCTCTAAGACTTGTGAGAGTTAGGGTTTCAGCAAGGGCTAAGATGGTGCTCTAAGACTTGTGAGAGTTAGGGTTTCAGCAAGGGCTAAGATGGTGCTCTAAGACTTGTGAGAGTTAGGGTTTCAGCAAGGGCTAAGATGGTGCTCTAAGATTTGTGAGAGTTAGGGTTTCAGCAAGGGCTAAGATGGTGCTCTAAGACTTGTGAGAAGTAGGATTTCGGCAAGGGCTAAGATAGTGCTCAAAGACTTGTGAGAGTTAGGGTTTCAGCAAGGGCTAAGATGGTGCTTTAAGACTTGTGAGAGTTAGGGTTTCATCGAGGGCTAAGATGTTGCTCTAAGACTTGTGAGAGTTAGGGTTTCAGCAAGGGCTAAGATGGTGCTCTAAGACTTGTGAGAGGTAGGATTTCGGCAAGGGCTAAGTTGGTGATCTAAGACTTGTGAGCGTTAGGGTTTCAGCAAGGGCTAAGATGGTGCTCTAAAACTTGTGGGAGTTAGGCTTTCAGCAAGGGCTAAGATGGTGCTCTAAGACTTGTGAGAGTTAGGGTTTTAGCAAGGGCTAAGAGAGTGCTCTAAGACTTGTGAGATTTAGGGTTTCAGCAAGGGCTAAGATAGTGCTCTAAGACTTTTGAGAGTTAGGGTCTCAGGAAGGGCTAAGATGGTGCTCTAAGACTTGTGAGAGTTAGGGTTTCAGCAAGGGCTAAGATGGTGCTCTAAGACTTGTGAGAGTTAGGGTTTACGCAAGGGCTAAGATGGTGCTCTAAGACTTGTGAGAGTTAGGGTTTCAGCAAGGGCTAAGATTGTGCTCTAAGACTTGTGAGAGTTAGGGTTTCAGCAAGGGCTAAGATGGTGCTCTAAGACTTGTGTGATGTAGGATTTCAGCAAAGGCTACGATGAGGTTTTAAGACTTTTGAGAGTTAGGATCCTAGCAAGAGGTAAGATGGTGCTGTAAGACTTGTGAGAGTTAGGGTTTCAGCAAGGGATAAGATAGTGCTCTAAGACTTGTGAGAGTTAGGGTTTCAGCAAGGGCTAAGATGGTGCTCTAAGACTTGTGAGAGTTAGGGTTTCAGCAAGGGCTAAGATGGTGCTCTAAGACATGTGAGAGTTAGGGTTTCAGCAAGGGCTAAGATGGTGCTCTAACACTTGTGAGGGTTAGGGTTTCAGCAAGTGCTAAGCTGGTGCTCTAATACTTGTGAGAGTTAGGGTTTCAGCGAGGGCTAAGATGGTGCTCTAAGACTTTTGAGAGTTAGGGTCTCAGGAAGGGCTAAGATGGTGCTCTAAGACTTGTGAGAGTTAGGGTTTCAGCAAGGGCTAAGATGGTGCTCTAAGACTTGTGAGAGTTAGGGTTTCAGCAAGGGCTAAGATAGTGCTCTAAGACTTGTGAGAGGTAGGATTTCGGCAAGGGCTAAGATGGTGCTCTAAGACTTGTGAGAGTTAGGGTTTCAGCAAGGGCTTAGATGATGCTCTAAGACTTGTGAGAGTTAGGGTTTCAGCAAGGGCTTAGATGATGCTATAAGACTTGTGTGAGGTAGGATTTCAGCAAGAGGTAAGGTGGTGCTGTACGACTTGTGAGAGTTAGGTTTTCAGCAAGGGCTAAGATAGTTCTCTAAGACTTGTGAGAGTTAGGGTTTCAGCAAGGGCTAAGATGGTGCTCTAAGACTTGTGAGATTTAGGGTTTCAGCAAGGGCTAAGATGGTGCTCTAAGACTTGTGAGAGTTAGGGTTTCAGCAAGGGCTAAGATGGTGCTCTAACACTTGTGAGAGTTAGGGTTTTAGCAAGTGCTAAGATGGTGCACTAATACTTGTGAGAGTTAGGGTTTCAGCGAGGTCTAAGATGGTGCTCTAAGACTTGTGAGAGTTAGGGTTTCAGCGAGGGCTAAGATGGTGCTCTAAGACTTGTGAGAGGTAGGATTTTGGCAAGGGCTAAGATGGTGCTCCAAGACTTGTGAGAGTTAGGGTTTCAGCAAGGGCTAAGATGGTGCTCTAAAACTTGTGAGAGTTAGAGATTCAGCAAGGGCCAAGATGGTGATCTAAGACTTGTGAGAGTTAGGGTTTCAACAAGGGTCAAGATGGTGCTCTAAGACTTGTGAGAGTTAGGGTTTCAGCAAGGGGTAAGATGGTGATCTAAGATTGTAAGAGTTAGGGTTTCAGCAAAGGCTAAGTTGGTGCTCTAAGACTTGTGAGAGGTAGGATTTCGGCAAGGGCTAAGATGGTGCTCTAAGACTTGTGAGAGTTAGGGTTTCAGCGAGGGCTAAGATGGTGCTCTAAATTTTATGAGAGTTAGGGTGTCAGCAAGGGCTAAGATGGTGCTCTAAGGCTTGTGAGAGTTAGGGTTTCAGCAAGGGCTAAGATGATGCTCTAAGACTTGTGAGAGTTAGGGTTTCAGCAAGGGCTAAGATAGTGCTCTAAGACTTGTGAGAGGTAGGATTTCGGCAAGGGCTAAGATGGTGCTCTAAGACTTGTGAGAGTTAGGGTTTCCGCAAGGGCTAAGATGGTGCTCTAAAACTTGTGTGAGGTAGGATTTCAGCAAAGGCTACGATGAGGTTATAAGACTTTTGAGAGGTAAGATCCTAGCAAGAGGTAAGATGGTGCTGTAAGACTTGTGAGAGTTAGGGTTTCAGCAAGGGCTATAATAGTGCTCTAAGACTTGTGAGAGTTAGGGTTTCATCAAGGGCTAAGATGGTGCTCTAAGACTTGTGAGAGTTAGGGTTTCAGCAAGGGCTAAGATGGTGCTCCAAGACTTGTGAGAGTTAGGGTTTCAGCAAGGGCTAAGATGGTGCTCTAACACTTGTGAAAGTTAGGGTTTCAGCAAGTGCTAAGATGGTGCTCTAATACTTGTGAGAGTTAGGGTTTCAGCGAGGGCTAAGATGGTGCTCTAAGACTTGTGAGAGTTAGGGTTTCAGCAAGGGCTAAGATGATGCTCTAAGACTTGTGAGAGTTAGGGTTTCAGCAAGGGCTAAGATGTTGCTCTAAGACTTGTGAGAGTTAGGGTTTCAGCAGGGGCTAAGATGATGCTCTAAGACTTGTGAGAGTTAGGGTTTCAGCAAGGGCTAAGATAGTGCTCTAAGACTTGTGAGAGGTAGGATTTCGGCAAGGGCTAAGATGGTGCTCTAAGACTTGTGAGAGTTAGGGTTTCCGCAAGGGCTAAGATGGTGCTCTAAAACTTGTGTGAGGTAGGATTTCAGCAAAGGCTACGATGAGGTTTTAAGACCTTTGAGAGGTAAGATCCTAGCAAGAGGTAAAGTGGGGCTGTACGACTTGTGAGAGTTAGGGTTTCAGCAAGGGCTATAATAGTGCTCTAAGACTTGTCAGAATTAGGGTTTCAGCAAGGGCTAAGATGGTGCTCTAAGACTTGTGAGAGTTATGGTTTCAGCAAGGGCTAAGATGGTGCTCTAAAACTTGTGAGAGTTAGGTTTCAGCCAGGGCTAAGATGGTGCTCTAACACTTGTGAGAGTTAGGATTTCAGCAAGTGCTAAGATGGTGCTCTAATACTTGTGAGAGTTAGGGTTTCAGCGAGGGCTAAGGTGGTGCTCTAAGACTTGTGAGAGTTAGGGTTTCAGCAAGGGTTAAGATGGTGCTCTAAGACTTGTGAGAGGTAGGATTTCGGCAAGGGCTAAGATGGTGCTCTAAGACTTGTGAGAGTTAGGGTTTCAGCAAGGGCTAAGATGGTGCTGTAAAACTTGTGAGAGTTAGGGTTTCAGCAAGGGCTAAGATAGTGCTCTAAGACTTGTGAGAGTTAGGGTTTCAGCAAGGGCTAAGATGGTGCTCTAAGACTTGTGAGAGTTAGGGTTTCAGCAAGGGCTAAGATGGTGATCTAAGATTGTGAGAGTTAGGGTTTCAGCAAGGGCTAAGATGGTGCTCTAAGACTTGTGGGAGGTAGGATTTCGGCAAGGGCTAAGTTGATGTTCTAAGACTTGCGAGAGTTAGGGTTTCAGCAAGGGCTAAGATGGTGCTCTAAAACATATGAGAGTTAGGGTTTCAGCAAGGGCTAAGATGGTGGTCTAAGGCTTGTGAGAGTTAGGGTTTCAGCAAGGGCTAAGATGGTGCTCTAAGACTTGTGAGAGTTAGGGTTTCAGCAAGGGCTAAGATAGTGCTCTAAGACTTGTGAGAGGTAAGATATCGGCAAGGGCTAAGATGGTGCTCTAAGACTTGTGAGAGTTAGGGTTTCCGCAAGGGCTAAAATGGTGCTCCAAAACTTGAGAGAGTTAGGGTTTCAGCGAGGGCTAAGATGGTGCTCTAAGACTTGTGAGAGTTAGGGTTTCAGCATGGGTTAAGATGGTGCTCTAAAACTTGTGAGAGTTAGGGTTTCAGCAAGGGCTAAGATAGTGCTCTAAGACTTGTGAGAGTTAGGGTTTCAGCAAGGGCTAAGATGGTGCTCTAAGACTTGTGAGAGTTAGGGTTTCAGCATGGGCTAAGATGGTGCTCCAAGACTTCTGAGAGATAGGGTTTCAGCAAGGGCTAAGATAGTGCTCTAAGACTTGTGAGAGTTAGGGTTTCAGCAAGGGCTAAGATGGTGCTCTAAGACTTGTGAGAGTTAGGGTTTCAGCAAGGGCTAAGATGGTGCTCTAAAACTTGTGAGAGTTAGGGTTTCATCAAGGGCTAAGATGGTGCTCTAAGACTTGTGAGAGTTAGGGTTTCAGCATGGGCTAAGATGGTGCTCTAAGACTTGTGAGAGTTAGGGTTTCAGCAAGGGCTAAGATAGTGCTCTAAGACTTGTAAGAGTTAGGGTTTCAGCAAGGGCTAAGATGGTGCTCTAAGACTTGTGAGAGTTAGGGTTTCAGCAAGTGCTAAGATGGTGCTCTAATACTTGTGAGAGTTAGGGTTTCAGCGAGGGCTAAGGTGGTGCTCTAAGACTTGTGAGAGTTAGGGTTTCAGCAAGGGTTAAGATGGTGCTCTAAGACTTGTGAGAGTTAGGGTTTCAGCAAGGGCTAAGATAGTGCTCTAAGACTTGTGAGAGTTAGGGTTTCAGCAAGGGCTAAGATGGTGCTCTAAGACTTGTGAGAGTTAGGGTTTCAGCATGGGCTAAGATGGTGCTCCAAGACTTCTGAGAGTTAGGGTTTCAGCAAGGGCTAAGATAGTGCTCTAAGACTTGTGAGAGTTAGGGTTTCAGCAAGGGCTAAGATGGTGCTCTAAGACTTGTGAGAGTTAGGGTTTCAGCAAGGGCTAAGATGGTGCTCTAAAACTTGTGAGAGTTAGGGTTTCATCAAGGGCTAAGATGGTGCTCTAAGACTTGTGAGAGTTAGGGTTTCAGCATGGGCTAAGATGGTGCTCTAAGACTTGTGAGAGTTAGGGTTTCAGCAAGGGCTAAGATAGTGCTCTAAGACTTGTGAGAGTTAGGGTTTCAGCAAGGGCTAAGATGGTGCTCTAAGACTTGTGAGAGGTAGCGTTTCAGCAAGGGCTAAGATGGTGCTCTAAGACTTGTGTGAGGTAGGATTTCAGCAAAGGCTACGATAAGGTTTTAAGACTTTTGAGAGGTAAGATCCTAGCAAGAGGTAAGATGGTGCTGTAAGACTTGCGAGAGGTAGGATTTCAGCGAGGGCTAAGATGGGGCTCTCGCTTTTGAAGTTACAGCCGACCAGTTGGATGAAAACCCAATTTTGCTCAACTGACCTATCAAACTGTCAGAAAAAAAAACATACTTCTCAGATACACCAGGAAGTTGTAATGACGGACGTCGACCAAAGGAAGAGACCGAACGTTGTGAATTCATGCAGCTGACGGTGTACTCGAAATCTCCGAGGAAAATATTCAGCAGATTTAAGTCTTCTTTTGTCAGAAGGCTTTAACGAGGTGATACCTTTTGGCCTCCAACAATTATCTGAACTGGGAAATCTGTTCGGCATTTGTTGCATTTCACTTTAAATAAAATGAAGTTATTTTCAATTAAATAGTATCTTGGGTTATCTCAACAATTGATTCCTGTTTTCTGTGGTACAAGTGTCTTCAGGAAACCAAACAATGGTTGCCTGCGTACGGGTGGTGGGGTCGCAATATCCTTGATCATTCTTACAAGGCAAGCGAACTCCTTGATATTATGGTGTATCATCTCTTAAATCACGTGTTAGACGTACTTTTTCCATGGCTGGCTTTGCGATTGATTTTTGCACCTACGGAAAATCATATGCTTCGATGGCTGCAAATCATCCAATAAACATTTTAACAAGTTTTCAAACTTGACGTAGTTTGCCATTTGCTATGGTGAAAATTAATGTACATTTTTTCTTTGCTTTTTATGGCAATTTATGGCACATTTTTATTCATTCGGTTGTTAAAAAGCTTATGGTTTTTTTGCTTTACTGGTTTGATATATTTGTTATACAAGCTTAAATAATTAAAACTAGCCTCCAGAAAACATTGAATTCCTAAAAAAAATCAATCTCTGAAAAATTTAAATACCATTCCATTGTTTGTTCAATTCGCTCAAGACATGAAAGTATGGTCATACTCTTTCTTTTAAACAAGAAACGGTCTATGCTTAGACAAGCCTGTTATTATACAGTTTCTTAGATCTTTTTCGATTCGCAGAAACAGAAATCATTTTAAATTTTAATAGCGATTCTTTTGATCGCTTGATAAAGTTATTACCGATTCTGCTTTGCCTGACAGCTGGTCTTCTGTTTTTTATTGTAAGTTTTTGCTGACGTCAATAATTAATTTTTCATATTTACCAGCAGTTTTATAGTGATGCAAATGTTTTTCAGCAGTTTTATGGCTCGCATTTACTTTTTACCAAAGTAGTTTTCAAACTAGTTGTGTTCATGAATAAGTGTGTAAAGTGCTTTCAATATTTATTGTAACTTTATTCATTGGTTCAGTCAAGTCAAACCACCAAAAGTCTTTTACATAATCTTGCTTTTGCTTACGTGACTGATTATTGAGTTATAAAATTCAGAAAATGAAACTGAGGTAAAAAAAAAAACTTGACAAGATGCTGAGCGCCAGCAACCGTCAGATTATGAGTTGCCGATCCGGGATGTCCTTGGCTAGTTTGGTCTATCTGGCAACATCAGTGATATTGTTTTCTGCTTCGACAGTTCAAAGTTGTGACGTGAGCACGACTGTCTGCCTCGTCAATGGCTCCATCTCTTTCCCGCCGGCATCCGGAACGCCCTCCAATGTTTTGGTGGACACTGAGCCTGATTTCGGACTTGCGATGTCCATCTACTTGGAGGAGATAGTTAAGGGCTTCTTCAAGTTCGTCTTCCCTGCTGGACTTCCATGGGGTAAGCTAAAACTCAACTACTTTCTCGACAACGTCTACCCGGGCGAGGCCCGCGACATATATTTCAACTCCCCCCCCCCGCCCCCCGGTTGAGGTTCTTGACTCCATGATTCGACAGACCTTGGACTTTTCTCTTTGCAACTTTTCTCTGACCTGGACTTTTTGACTTCACCGGACATAATTCGACTTTGCTCGATTTTGTTCGCGTCACACAACTTTGTCAATTTTGTTCGAAACTTTTCGGTTATAGCTGACTATGTTCAGTTTTAGCACGCGGGTCGAGGTCGTGATTTTATGTCCAAATCCCACAAGTTTTTGATACCATTAGCAGAAACATCAGGTCTCAGAGAGTTGCTATGTCTCAGAAAAATATAAATAACTATCGGCAAAAGTGTGAGGAATGAAACCTCAGCCCGAGTTTGTTGGTAGTGTCGATGTTAATTCCGCGACCAAAAATCAGTAGTTTGAACAGAGTATTAAGTCACAGACAAAAGCTGGAAGTACCGTCCGTATCTTGGTCGCAATGGTCGAAAAATTAATCGTGTCTATAATGTTGTGCCAAGAATAACTAACTGATAAAAACTCCACAAAACTGTGGCCAATGCGTTTTTTAGAAAAGAAGACTGATACACAAAAAATATGAAGAAAAATGTACAAAAACTCCTTCTGGCTCAGAACATCCAAAATGTGTGAAGTAGCCGACAAGTTTAGCTAGCCAGGTTTTCAGATCCATTCATTCATGTAATGATCATACAGTAACATCCGATTGTGTAGTAAGACTACTAAGCTTTTTACTTTTTAGTTACATTGTCTGGAATTTTTTAAGCAATTTTTTAACAAAAAAAAATATTGAGCAGAAAGATTAAAAAGATGGAAACGGAACAGAAGTATTTCTCTAAAAACCCTTGATACAGTTTTTAAATTTGTACGAAATTCGTATGATAACATTTTTTCAAGGTCGCCGTATAAGAAATTGTATGATAAGCTTTTTTTATGGATGTCAACTGGGTAGCTCTGAAAAATCGCAGGTTTATCTATGCAACGATAATTAACGGTGGGACTTCAACCAGGGCTCAAAAACAATCAATGCAGAAATGAATCGAAATGAATAATTTAATTTTCGATGCCAGATTTTAGCCATTTCATATATTCATATAGCACTTTGCAGTTTAAAAATTATTGCCAAAAATCAGTTGCAATGGAAAATATTACAAATTTATTTTCAGTTTTCTCATACTAGTGGATCGTCGAGAATTTTGGAAAAACATAAAAGACTGCACTCGAAAATAAGGTCGAGCGCAGTTGCAACATAATTCGAGAGTATTCAAAAATATTTCCAGCAAAGTCTCAGAAATGTGAAAAAAAGTCATAAAATTGTCTTTCAATTGCGTTTTTTCTTCTTTAGTTTCCAATTTCTACTTTGTCTGAACCGGTTATTAGTGATTAATTTCACCTGGAAAAACAAATCTAGTTTTAATTTCTACGTTTTCAATAACTTCGGTTGTTTTTATTTTTTTGCCGCTCAGAAAAATTAATAAAAATTGTTCTTGTAAAAACTTGTATTTTTGGTTTGTATTTTTTTTCGATAAATAATAACGATTTATTTTGCTTCAATCATTTTTATTTTGACATTAGGTCTGGTTTAAAATCATTTTTAGTAACTCTGCCGTAAAATCAAGTTTACGACCAAGCCGTAAAATGGAAAGCTCCTAACAGATAGATACAGATTTACATACATCATAGATTATAATTTATTATGTTTAACCTTCCTTAAATAGACTCAGTCGTGCAGGTCTGGAATTACCAATTTTAAATCGCCCTTTTGTGAAGTTGCCAAATTAAGTCGCGCCTGTCTAAAATTCCCAATTTTGGGTGGCTACGGTCGTACAATGCTGATTTAAAAAGTCCGGACGAAACGCGTAAGAATTGAAATGTGAAACGCTTATTAATTAAATTGGGTTGACTTTTGACAAAAGATGATAAAAAACTGTCTAAGAACTTTGGCAGCTCGAGTAGGGTGGAAAACTGTTGTTTTGGAAAACCCGGACCCAACATTTTACCCCAAAAATGGAACAAATTTGGCTCTTAAAGTCAATAAAAATTTACACCAAAATAAATTATTGAGAAAACAAGGGGCGGATCTAAGATTTTATCGAAGGGGAGGCGGACTTTCAAAAAAATTTCGGACATTTGGTCGACTTTTTTTTTAGGTCGACCAAATTGATTTTCTGAGGCGTTCTTAGGTAGTTTTTGTATAAATTTGACCAAAAAATTGCATTTTTTCGGCGTGCCCTCCCCCTCAAAAAATAGTTTATATTGGAAAACTTCAGAAAGTTTTTAGGCTACCTTCTTAAAGAAAGATATCTCAAAATAGTGCAAAGGAGGACCCTTTGGGTCGGCAGGGGGTCGAATCCCTGAAGAAGGGAGCGCCTCCGGTTAAATCTGCTACTGGGTAAATCTATATCACAGTGAGCTTCTTACATGGTTCAACATAATTGAAGAGTATAATGTCCAAAGAAGAGATTATACCTTTCCTAAAATTTTTTGTTCTGCCTAAAAAATTTTTGAGGTGCAGCCGTTGTGCCGCCGTTTTTTGGGGGTAATCTGTTGGCCCCGATTATTGCAAGAAAAATTGCACTATTTAAAATCTGCTAAAAATCTACTTATTTTTTTCTCCTTCTTGTCTCCGAGTTGACCTCCATACATCTAAATGATTATCATACAATTCCATATGTCAAGTGCGTGTAAAAACATTTGTCATACAATTTTCATAAAATTCCCAAAAATGGTTGAAAAAAGATTTATTTCTGTGGCTGTTTGGTTCTAATAAAACAGTCTGGTAATAGAAAACCGAAGTTTTCGTTTTTTGAAAAAAATGCTTATCATACAATTCCCATATATAGAAACTGTATTACTGCCATTTTTTTTGATGGCGACAAAAAATTATGAAAGTGGTTTTGAAATTGCCACAATTTTATTTTTTTTATCCGCAAATTGGATTTTGTATTCAAGCTAAAATTTCTATAAAATTTTTTTTTGTGCTTGCAATTTAACTTTTTGTGCGCATAACGTAGTCCTGGATACATTGATGTTGGATTTTTTCCTTTTCGCTGAATAATTTTTTTTCAAAAACGCTGAAAATTCCCATTTTTTATATGGCATGCTTATGTATGCCTTGATCAATGTCTGACAATTTGAAAACCCAAAAACTTAAAATAATCATCTTTGAAAAGTTTTAACAAATTTCAAAAGTTTGTTACTTTCGTTATATCTTTTGCGAAAAACTGCGTAAAGAAAATTCAGGGCATATTCTATGGCTTGTACATGCAAGACCGTCCAACCTTGGGTGCTTTGAGTAAACGAAGATCTTTGTCACTTGAGTTAAGTTACAAACACAATCCAAAATTTTTCAGAAATTAAATTTAGAAACAAGAAATTAACTTTTAGAAAAACAAGAAAAACACCTATCCTACAATTTCCATATATGGAAAAATGCTTATCATAGAGTTTTCATACAATTTTCTGAACGTATGGAATTGTATGAAATTGTATGACAAGAATTTTCTCATATATGGAAATTGTATGAAAAGAAGTTTTGGTCAACCCGGTTAGTCAGCCCAACGATCATGGCTACACCTTAATCATGCACAAAAAGATGCAGTTATAGCCCGCCCTCTTTTGATAGTATTACAACAAGACTAAGAATTTTTTAAGTCATAATCATAAAAACAGCTCTTACATAGCTCAACACTTGCTCAACACTTACTCATTTACTCAATGTCCGAAGAAGAGATTACACCTTTCCTCAGTTTTTTTGTTCTGCCTAAGAAACTTTTGAGGTGCAGCCGTTGTACAGCCGTTTTTGGGGTAATCTGTCGGGTCCGAATATAGCAAGACAAGTTGCACTATTTTAAATCTGCTAAAAATCTATACAAATTTTTCTCTTTCTTTTCTATTATTTGCGGTCAAACCAATTTGAGTAAAACGCGTTTTAAGTTTCAAGTTTTTTTAAAATTTTACTCCTGATATTTTGAATCAGCTTTGTAAATTCTTTCTGAAACAAGCTGTAGTTTTAATTGTTCCGGCTTTTTTAATTCAGAAAGCGTTTGACTGAATCTGCAATTTTTGATGCGGAGAACTGATGATACGTATCTGATGCTGAAACACCTGCGGCATTTAGCAAACTGAGCTGTTAATTGCTGCTTTTATTGTAATTATACATTTAAGTTTTTTCATTTACGGCATGTTTTTGATTTGTGTGTTTATGGCGCTTCTGCTCTAAAGCGAAACGTTTTTTAAATGTTGCAACAGAAAAGGAAAAACTTTGTGACAAAACGCGACAAACAAGAAAAACGGAGCAAGATATGTTTTATTCTTCCTCAGTGATCAAATGTTTCAGAAAATGTAACTTTCTTTTTCATAAAATTTGAGAAGAGCGGAAGGTTTTAAAAATAGTTTATATTTCTTTTTGATGGGGGGTTCCTTGGGTCAAAGTACCCATATTCTTTTTGGGAAACTGGAGGTGGTTAGCGTTGACCTTAAATGCGCACAAGGCAACTCAACTAGTCTACAACGACAACACTGCAATTAGTAAAGACATACCGATACATCGGTAGATGTCTTGACTATATGATAACCAGGGCATCCGCTTACAATTCACAAAATAAAAAGTTTTATCTAGTAATGGTCATGATAGTGTGTGTTTGTTTTTTGTTCAGACGGCATTGGCGCCATGGCACAGACGTTCCTGGGCACTGACAGCAACGAAACTTTACTTGCAGATCCAAGGTAAGATCAAAACCCATTTCTAACGCTGTACTCATAAGTTGTAAGTTAATGAGCAATTCTAATAAAAACTTGAGAAGATGTCTGCTACAAAAAAAATCAGACCAGAAAAACCTTACATAGTTAAACGGAAAAAAAATTAAATCATCATAGGTGGACCAAAAATGCTTGTCATAAAGTTTTGATACTTGGAAAAAGACTTATCATACAATTTCGTACATTCCATTCGTACAGAAAATTGTGAGAAACTCTACGACAAGCTTTTTTCAAATATGAAAATTGTGCGACAAGCATTTTTCTATAAATCAACACATTATTGTTTATAGTGTTGGCCAAATGTTTTTGCATTTTCTCTGAAAACACCAAACGGAAGGGTTTTCGCACATGAGAAACATCAAGGGTTGAGCGAAAAATCTCACAGATCAAAATCATCTAAAATTATAATTATGAATAAGGTTTCATAATTCCTTCAGAAATTTTTGAAAAAAAAAAAACAGGAACGTGTGTCTATGGCTGGAAAATATTTTGTCAAAATTTACTACACAACAATGGCGGCCTGATCTTTGTAGGACTAATTGAAGAACATTTCACATATAAAGGCATTTAAAATTTCTAGTTGTGACTCGCGCAAAAAATCTATGTCGATTTTGTTTTTCTTTTGTATGAAAAAATCAGCCTGTATTACGTTACTAAGTTATAGATAATTATAACAAAACTTTTGATATGTAAATTTTTTGTCAATAAATGCTTATTTCAGCTTGAAAATGATATTGTGACTAACAATTGAGAAAAAAATTACTGAAATTTGAACTTTCTTCTGCAGCAAAGTAAAAGTTGTTTATCATACAATTTTCATATTGTTAGTTGTATGATAAAAAATTTTACCAAGCATTTCGTGTAGTAAACTGTTTGACAAGCGTTTCTCTTGCATGGAATTGTATGATAGACAACTTTTGTGCATGAAGGTCATACTTGAATACAAAAAACCAAATAAATATTAGAAATTATAGAATAATAAAAAAAACTTTTTGTGTAATTTTTTTTAATTAAATTATATCTAAAAATTGTTCTAATAATGAGCATTATGATTAAAGCGTTTTATTTTGTAAAATTAAATTCAAAAAAAAATTTTTTATAGCTATCAAAAATTATTAACAAGAGTTGCCGGTTGCTCTTTAAATAGCACAGAATAGTCCGACCAGAAAAAAAAAACATATTTTCTCAATTTAGAGTCTTTTCATGTATGTAGTCTGATGATAACTTTACAAACACGTAGCAATTTAGTGAATTCGGCAAACACCTTTACATTTCTTTTTTTTAAAATAGCCAAAAATATGATATATGAGTAAATATTTTAAAAGATAAGTCTGTAAACAAACTTTACATTTAATGAAACCAATTAAAATTAGCCTAATTTGGAAACTTTATAGATAACGAAGGTTACTCGATCTCTTTACTCGTTCAAAAATATACGAAAAATCAAAATTTCAAACCGGTTTTTATCGACGTTGGCAAAAAAATGTTGGCAAGTTTTTAATGTCGTTTCAATTACGACTGCAAGGGTTTCATGGGACCAGGGCTCCGTTCTATGTCTCTTTGGCGATTATTGGACTCCATTATTGATGTATTATAACTTATGACGAGGAGAGACCGGGTTTGAGATTATCAATAAAATTTTCAAGTACCGGTTTGTTGATTATTGAGATAAATTATAACTTTACATTGATTCAATCAACTTTTTTCTTAAGTCCTGTCTCTAATTATTATGTAATATTTAATTATAAGGTGAATTGTTTTAATCACATTTTCAATTTTTTTTAGCCTGGCTGACAAGAAAGGGGATCCATCATACATACTGGAGGAAACACAGACGGTATTTCAATATTTTTTTAAATACAACTTAAAAAAGCCCCATTTGTTTCAACCCGAACAAGCAACCTCATTTTTTGCAGATGTACATTTTCATATATTTTAAGGCCCCCACCCTTAGCAGTGATTTTTGTATTTCGAGGGGTCTATAATCTAGTGATGGAAGAAAACTATAGTGGGAAAGACTCAATTATCATTCATTGAAGTTACTCAAGACCCCTTTCGAAAAAAAATAGGCTGGTAGGGCAAAATTAAAACCAAAAAGTAGCACCAAAAGTGAAGACTAATTCGAAGTAACGGAGAGTGTTTCTATCTCTGATGTTTCTGAAAGAGGAAACAAAACGTATCTCAATGATTCTTTTCATTCACAATGATTTTTTCATAAACCAGGGTCAACTTCAAAAGAAATACTATCCTTAAGATCTTAAGTACAATTAACGATAGGAAACTGAACGCCCCCTAGTACGCCCCCCCACCCCTAACTTTGGCATTATAGAATAAATTTGTAATGAGTTTCTTTAGTTGTCGGAACACATCATTAGAATAAAATAGTAATGTGTTTCATTAGTTCATTAGAGTCGGAACACAGCATTAGGATAGAATAGTATTGTGTTTCATTAGTTGTCGGAACACGACATAGATTGTTTCAGCTGTTGTCGGACAACTACAGCAGCTACATAGTGTTCACAGTGATCGTGACCTTGAGTCTGCTCTTCGTTTTCTGCTGTCCACTTGTCAGCTGCTGCTTCTGCATCTGCAGGTGCTGCTGCAACAAGTGTGGTGCCCAGAAGAGACAGAAGAACCCCACCACTGTATGCTGTGTCGTTCTCCTCGTGGGAACCATACTCGGAATGGTGCTGGCCGGGTAAGTAGAATACTTTGAACAGACTACTGGATAGGTAGCTAGATGGCTTTATGGGTGTTCTTCCAAGATGGATTGTTTTTTTGTTATGAGTTGTATAAATAATAGTCGAGTATACTCCCTATAATAAACATATTTATTATTGATAATAAAGATTTAACTAACTACCCCTTCGGCTACCCCTCACCCATAAAGATCAATCGCTTACGATTTATGATTTTCTAACAAAAGTTTTTTGGACTGGAGTCTTAATGATCTAGAGTTTGAAAAAGTATATATTAATAATTTCTTTTTTTTTCTACAATTTTTATCATAAATTAAAGAAGTCGCAAGCTTTCTAACACTCTTTAATTACGATTGTCAACAGTTTAGGTTTGAAATGTGCTAAAAACTTTAGGTGTTTTTGGTGTTTTTCAACAGTTTAGTTTTAAAACTTTCTAAAAAAAATTTCTCGCTAAATTTATATTTTTCATGTAATTTTTTTCTCAGATAACAATTTTCAGTTAGTATTTCATTTTTTTTGAATAGTTTGGGTGGGGCCATGTTGACTGCAACGAACAATCAGATCACTGAAGATATACCAGACAAGGCCTTCGAGTTCCCACAAGACAGCATTCAAACCATCGGTGACTGGGTCAACAACGTCATTTCAGTCAGTAGATTACAATCTAAATACTCAGACAAACTACTTTCTTCAAGAATTTGTTATTAATGAATTTTATGTGAGCGAAAAAAAAAGATCGAAAGAGTTTGCTCACTGCGTGTTGTGCCGAGTCGAACATTAGAGTCTTTTATGTTTTACACGAAGAGAATTTCTTAGATACGACTGTTAATTCATCAAATAAGAGTCGTAACTAAGAAGCCCCCTTGATATATAAGAAAAAAGATCTTTTTAATTTTTGAAACATAAAATTCACATTGACATGGCACAAAACGTAGTGTGCAGACCCTTTGGGTCTTTTTTACTCACATAAGAGTTCGGGTGATTGCCTGAGACCCGGCCTGAGGTACGCTACCCATGCTGAGACCGATTTGGGCAGCCGAAATAGACTTTCTGTGACCGAAGTTCTATACTCCAGCAAGAGGCTTGAGTCGCTCAAAGTCGCAAAATGGGTCACGCAAAGTTGCAACATGAACCGCGCGCAACTTGAGTCCCACAAAACAAAATTTTTGAGCAGTTTTAGAAACCAAATTGTTGTCCGTTTTATTTTGCTCACATAGGCACAATAAAGATGCAAATTACAAAATAGTCAAATGTACTTTTAAGGATCAGCTAGCTAGTCCAACATATTTTGTCATGTACAAGACTGCCATACATGGTCTCAAAATAAAAAATAAACAAACATTTTGGGCAAATTCGTCACAAAAAAAAAGCTAGAAAACAATTTTGATGATTAGAAGATCACAGTGTCACAATTTTGAAACAGTTTATCTGGTTAATTTTCGGTTGAACTTATATGGAACCCGCATCCAGTTTCAAACGTCAATAATCGATTATATTATGATTATAGTACCAGTCTTACTGAAACTGAGAAAAAACTGATTTTAATCAATTCACAATTAATTATAATCTCTCTTTTCAAAATCAAATAATTATCGATTAAAAGACATTTCAATCGATTTTAAGCAATTATTAATCCATCTTTTTTTCGAGACTATTATAATCAATTTAATTGATCATTTTTAATCGAATTTCTAATTTATTTGTTTTGCAGAAAAAATCCATTATAATCGATTATAATTTCTTTTGTTTGTCAATTTTGTCTTCGTTATCATTATAATGAGTTATAGGTCGTTCAAACATCTAGATTTGGCGCTTATAATAAATATAATTTTGATATAAGTACAATTGTAATTGTAATATAATCGATTATTTTCTCGTTTTACTGAGTGCGGGAAAGTTGTGAAATCTGTCACTCATTCCAGAATAAGACAAAAATGGTACTTTATTTGGATCTCTTTAACTATTCTACCCATTTTTCTCAGGGGGAAAAAGATTCATTACTATGGTACAAAATTCACATATCGTAACGGTTGAACTAATTCTGTATACGTGTGGCAATTTTTTACTAGTAACATTGATGGGATGAATTGGAAGATCCACGTACTTGATCTATGTTTTTGCATGGCACTTTGCTGACTTTTTCAGGACATGTTTGACACTGGGACTTTGATGTTCTCCAATGTGACTGACATCATTATTGCCGACATGCAAGGCAAGTCATTTTCAATCACTATCGCAATGATGACAAAGGCTTTCAAGGTCACACTATATTCTTAAGATGCCATCACTCCCCCTATTAGTACAATATTCATTTTTAACCTTTTACTATTAAAAATACAACTTAAATGTTTTAAAATAGTATTAGTAGAGCACCCCCCCCCCCCCTAAATGCCCTACTGGTGGGCAATTTCATTGTTTGTGATTTCCCCGGATCTCACAAAAACGCCTCTCAGAAGGTTCTCCTAAAATTAGTCTTCATTCAGTTATGGTTCGTCACAAATCTGACCTACACAAAAAGCTTTTAAGTATACAATATCTGAAAACTTGAATTAACATCGCCGCCGAAATCGATGAACAGGTGCTATCGAATAGAGTATACAAGAAAATCAATCTACTTTTCTTTTGAGAAAACAAAGCTGGGAAGATGAGACTAAATAAATGATTAAGATGAAAGAAATGAGATCCAATAAGCCGATGTAGTAAAAAAAGCCAAAAAACTTTGAATCGATTTAATCATGCATCTGTCCATGCTTGATCCAAGTTATTACCAATCGAGGTTGGGCTGAAAACTATCTCTGAGTTCAGGAACAGCATTCCCGGGTTGACCAAAATGTGCAACCATACGTCGCACCATGCATGGTTCATGGAAACCATGAAAAATTGCCGACGTATTTTTATGTTAAAATAACACACTTTCCATGCATGGCGCGACGTATGGTTGCACATTTTTTTATTATAGGAGCTTCAAATTAGACAATATTGATACTTTTACCAGGGCTGTTGATAATTTATATGTCACCATGGATGCTTGCAATGTATGGTTACAATGGTATCATGGATGGCGCGACTTATGGTTACTATGGTACCATGCATGGCGCGACGTATGGATACCATGGAAACATATATTTGGCGCGACGTACGATTAACAAAGAACCATATTTGGCGCGACATAGAAACTGAATAAACAAATAATTTCAATATTCTCGTGGGTTTCCAAAAAATGCTCTGAACGACCTCAAAGACGTTGGTAGTAAAAATCTTTTTCCGCCGTTCAGAGCAAAATTTTGGTTCCCAAGCAAAGCCATTATTATCCGATGAAAAAATAAATACCTGTAATGCAGAAAACTTTACCTGATGACGCCGGAAAACATACTTGGTGATGGCTGAATAACTGTTTCAAAAAACTGTCTAAAACAAAACAAGCATTTCAGAAACATGAAAAAAATTATCAATAAACAAAACAACATAATAATCATCAACGAAACAATTCAACGCAGAGGCATGGAATTGTATGATAAGCATTTTCAGTGTATGGAGGTCAACACGGGTTGCATTAGCTTTTGCTTCAAATTAAGCGAAGTCTCACTTCTAGGTTTGTGCGGAATTACTTACTAGTAACATACTAGTAAGTTAAATAAGGCTTATTACTAGTAAATTGAACCAAAATAAAATTTTTGTAAAAATGAGGCTCAATTATCAGTCGAAAGAGCAGATAAACTTGTTTTCATATACTGCAACGCTGCTTTACTTGATAATATTGATCATAATAATTATTTAGCGGATTTTTAGTTCGTGTAAAAGAATAGTCTTCAAAGCTGCTAGTTTTCAAGCAGACCTTGAGTTTTTGAAACATACTAGTAAGTTAAAGTAATTTAAAAAATGATAACTTTCTAGTAACTTACTTGTAAACGAAATTTACTTACAAGTAACTGCCCCCCTTCTCACTTTACACTTTTCTTTTTCAAAGAAGTGTTGTCTGAATATCCCACAACTTGATTTTGAGACAGTAATTAACTACATATTCACTATCTAGTCCCCGTCAAATAATATCAAAAATTTCGCCCATATTTGAACAAAAGAGCCCAACAAAATCAGAGCAATTAAAAAACGAACAGTGTTTTAATTGTAAAAGTACAATGTTTAAGAAGCCAATTCAGCCCTGATTGTTTAAATGAAACCAACAATCGCAATGATGAAGAAGGCATGGTGATGCAAAAAGCGAAATAGTTACTACTTTGGTCAAAAAATACTGCCCTGACGGGTTCATCCCACAAAGATCGTCATCGCTGTATCATTTACAATTCTTTTTATGAAAATGATTTTCAAGTGTTTTTGCTTCGCAGGTTCAATGCTTCTTTCAGCATGATTTACAGCAGTCAATTAGAACCAGTACTGTTTATTATTATGAAAGTAGCGCTGCGCTGATCATTGAATTGATTTAGCACTGAAATTTGCTTTAAGTTAACAATACTTTGAATTTTGATTAGATTACAAGCAATAATTTTTTATAGGGAACAGTAGTGAGACAATGTATGGTAAATTGTTCAAAGAAGACTGCAAATCCTAAGCTAAAATTGATGAATAACCAAAAAACGAGCCCACACAAAAAAAAACAGTGGCCCTTGAATTGATCCGGTATTTCAGTTTCTAATCTTATTTTCAAAACAAATTTATTTTGGATCGATGCGCGGGCTAGTCTTAAGAATAGACATCATGAAATTCTTATACGTTTTAAAAGATATGGGTGTATTAATTTCCAGAATGAAAAAAATAATTACCCTGCTTTAAACTTTTTTATGTGAATTTGTTTGGTTTAAAAACGGCCTATGTGATGTCCAAATTTCAGTTTAATTTTTCCCAAACTCAATCGGTACCTGAAAAACGCTAAATGAAGCTTTCAAAGTTTCGATCGGTAAATTTTGTGCAGATTTTTTAGGAAGTTTTTGCTTTTACTTGCCCGCTTTATTCCTTTTCTCAACGTCGATCTAATCATGCTTGAAGAGGCTCAAAAAAAATAGCAAGGTTGAAAAAACAACAGAATACGAAACAAATTTTCCGTTTCTTTTCGTGGTCAAAACCAGTAGCGGATTTAGGAGGAGGGGGGAGGGCGTAGCGGCGGGGGCGGTAGGCCCCTCCCCCCTCAGGGATTTGACCCTCTGGCGCCTTCAGAAAACTTTTGGGTCCTTATACCAAAAATGGATATCTCAAACTAGTTCAAAGATGGGACCCTTTGGGTCGGCAGGGGGTCGAATTCTTGAGAGAAAAAGGCGTCCCCCCCCCCCGCCGCACCTAATTTCGCCCCTTGATTCAATTCGTATTTTGCAGAAGCGGGAGATCAGATTTTCCAGCCGATCATAGACTGGCTGGAGGATTCGCTGGCCTCAGAGTTTGCTGCCGTCGACACAGGTGACGTTGAGTTTTGTAAACTATTCTGATTAGATAAACACCCAAACCGCCTGCACTAAGTTATACGTTGCATTTTTTTAGCAAATTTTTGCAAATTTTTCGTCTTGAGACAATTTTTTCTGATTAACAAGTCAATGGCAGAAGGAATCTTTTATCACTCGGATCGAAGTGCCAGGACTCATGTCCAGACTTTGAAAGTCGCGCCGGATCGGAATCCAGACTCACATTGCATATACCTTCTTCAATCTGGAAGGTCTGGATATGTAGTCGCTGGTTGACGCGTGATCTCAATTTTTGTACATGTGTATGTGTATGTGGATGTTTGTATTGTAGCCATGGCGGACTACAGCAACTACTCTGGGATAATGGACTCACTTTATGATGACATATACTACGGGCGAAGCACTCAGCCTGAGAACATGAAGGAGATTAGCAATGCCCTGGCTGCTATCAGTGCTGCTCTTGGTGGGGATGCCACATGTATGGGAGATGCACCTTGCAGTAATGTCATAGCAGAGATCGACAAACACATCATAGACGTAAGCTAATCTCCGCGTTTGTTAGAGCGGTCCAGGTGAACAATTTTCCCCCTAAACAATTTAGGGGGGAGATTGGTCACTTATAGTTAAAAATATATGTGGGTCGTTGAGAACAATCAGATTTGAGCATAACGCATGCAGGCCACTTACTGCTTGAATTTGTCATTTAACTTCAGGGGGATTGTTCACTTGGTCTATATAGGGGGAGATTGTTTACATGGGCCAATACAGCATTTAGGCGACGAAGAGGAGGGGGCATATTATCAACAGTTCTTCTTAAAACTAGTTGAAACGTTTTTTCAACGCTTTGTTTGTATTGTATTCTGAAGTGAAAAGTTTTAGTATGGAGCGTCTAGCATGCAAACGAGCTAATATGTCGAATATATAACTGCAAGCAATTTTTATGATGCTTAGGACAGTACTTACACCGGTGCATACACGGAAACACCTGTGTCAGGGCCAAGCATAGCGTCTGGTTTCAACTCTTCCCTACTTCTCCAAGATGTAAGTGCTCAGTGCTGCTTCAGTTTTATCGTCTTTCAACTCATTGGGTTGGGGGCTATTCTCATGCGCGAAGAACCGAACGCGAAAAAATTCTCAACCAATCAACGCCCTTTAAAATGTCCGAAACTGTTTGATTCATTGCTCATTTTTTTTCGAAATATTGAATACTGAGCTCTGATTGGTTGAAAAAAAAATCGCGATTTTGGCCATTCGCACATGAGTGATTATCTCCGTTGGCCTTAATACTTTTGTGAACAATGAATTGCGACCACTGGAGAAGCGGAGGCAACTGAGCCAGAGCTTGTCCAAATAAAGTTCAAACTATCCAGGCGTCAATCTTTACAAAATAAGGGCATACGATATCAAATGACTTCTGAAGTTATAAGTTTAGAACTGTATAAAATTTTTGAATTAATGATTTGGGAGATCATTAAAAAACAAAAGAAAACAACTCAGAAAAGTTTACAGTTCGCTGAACTGTTTTATTATAACATAAAGCAACTTCCTGTTTTAGGCTCTTACAAGGGCGGGCGATACTCTGAACAACCTTACGGAGTCCCAATTGGATGGTTAGGTTCTGCTGAACAATTTATCAATTAGCCAGAAAAAAACATAAATTGGAATAGAGTTTATTTTCCAAAAGTTTTTTTTGACCTGCTTAATTTCCTTAGCTCTCGAGCAAATGATGAAAACTACAATTTCAAATTTGACGGATGTCTTGGATGAAGCTCGGGATGGAATAACTGACACCGTAAGTTAAACCTTCCAAGCTCTTCTAATATACAACAACAAGTTTCACTGAAATCAAAAGCGACTAGCTGGTCATTTATAAAAAGTATTTGATTAAGGCTAGCTTCTACTGGATATATTTTTAATTATCAAATTTATTGTAACTACTTACCTTGGAAGTTCAATAATCCTATTTTTCAATGGTTTTTGAAATAGTGAAAAATCGATTGAGCTGCGAAAAATTCTGAAAAAAGCTTGAATCACATTACGAGGCCAAACTTTGCTCTGGATAGGCGCACAATGTTGTGTCTGTATGTTCCTGGGTTCCAGAGACAAGTCATTAAACGTGTTCCAAAATGTAAGTAGATTTCACATACAAAATTTCAGTGGATTCCGCGTACAAATAGCTGTAAGGCAAATTTTGTCGGCACTTGATTTTGTTACGGATTCCGCAGCGAGCGAATATAGGTAGTCGTACCGGGTTCTGCAAATGTAAGCGGATTCCGCTTAAATTTTGGGGATTCCGCTTACAGTTTGCGGAATCCGCTCACAATTTGCGAAATCCGCTGACAATTTGCGGATTCCACTTATAGTTGCGGATTCCGCGACATCTTACTTAAGCTTACTAAACACATATATTATTCTTTGCCATGGGTTCCACAAACTGGTTCCGGATTCCACACATTTGTTGCAAAGTTTGACTGTTTTTGGAGTTATTTTAAGCAAAACAGTGTTTCAGCTATTTGTCAGTAGAACCCAAAAACAACAGAGAAGTGTTGCGCGACAAATTGGGATTCCGCGACAAATTTGACTTTTGCTTGTTGCGGAAATCCGCTTACAATTCAAAAAATGCATAGTTTGGTTTTTGAAAAAAGCTTGAAAGTAGTGGGGAGTTCTGAAAAAACATCCAAAGTGAAAAAAGAGCTTGAAAAAAGCCAAAAAGTAGTAAGAAGTTGCAAAAAAAGTTTTGTTTTTTCTTATAAATAGTCACTGACTTTCAAAGATGGAAAATCTTCTAAAAGAAAAAAGAAGATGCCCTGATTAAACGTGGTACTGAATAAACATGAATGACCTGAATAAACATGAACACCCTGAATAAAAATGAATAAATAAGTTTCTGGGGTTATAGCAATTAGCATGTGTGCCTATTAGCATACGATAATTGTTATGATTGGATGTGCATTCAGATGAAAAACAACTTAGCCTAAAATTTCAAATAATTTCGAAAACCAAATGATTTGTTAAGGATTTAAGAATTCAATTTTCGCCTAATTAAATGTTCGGATAAATACACTCTGATATAAATGCAAAGTTGAGTAAACAAAAGCGGATCTTCAAACTGTTTTATTTTACATGGGCATGCCAATCGGCACACATGCTAATAGGCCGGTCCCGTGTTACTGATCATATAGCAGTTACTTTCCATTTTTGAGATTAAGTGTAATCTGTCAAAAAGGACGTTTTTGTTTTGATTGCAGATCAACAAGTCGTTGTCCACTCTCACCGATTCTCTGGATGACATCAGAGAAGACTCAGCCGAGTACGACGACTACAGGTACATTCCTGGAATGCCACTAAATGTTAAAGTTGAATTGAGGAGGCTTAAAGAAAGCACTCATCGTCATATGTTTTGCATCAGAACCTCTTTCGATGGCTTTTTGACCTGTTTTTTTTTCTTCAAATTTTTGGTTTAAAAAAAGTCTCTATTGTGTTCTGAAAGTGCTGGGAAAATCAACTTGATCAAGCTAAGAAAAGTTCGACAAAGTTGTTGAAACATCCCCCTCGAAAAAATCCCAGATCCGCCATTGCACATAACATAATTATGAGTGAATATTGACTACTTTCTTGATTTGTCACATATGTTTATGCCCAAAATTTGACTTACAATGATTATTTTTTTGTAGTTTTGTTGCATATTTTTGAGATAAAAATTCTGGTTTATTTTGACATTTTTCTTGATTTTTTACATATGTTTATGAACGAAATCTGATTTACAATGATGATTTTCTAAATTTTTGTGGCATATTTTGAGCGCAAAAATTGATTTTTAGCAATATTTTTCTCTATTTAATACATTGGTTTTTGCACAATATCTGATTCACATAGATAGTTTTTTGATAATTTTATTGCATATTTTATGCCCAAACTTTTGTTTATATTGATGACTTTCATGATTTTATTGCATTTTTGTGACTGAATCTTGTTTATATCGATGATTTTTTTGATTTGTGTCGTTTACTTACAATTCAACTTTTGTTTCGAGTTTTTAAACAGCATGCTACTAATATTTAAAATTAAACCATTTTTTAGACAATTTAATCGACTTTTTTGGGTCCTTAGAAAATTAGAAAATGCATTACAATCGATTATAATCAATTTTATACAGATTCTATACAGATACTATACAGATTTTATACCGCAAAAAAATCCATTTCCAGACTAAAAATCCGTTTTTCTGAACTGTATAAAATCCCTATGTTATCCATTTTAGTGTCTAATTGGGTTACATACAATCGATGTTTTACTGGTATAAAATCTGTATAAAAATCGATTATAATCGATTGCAATCTTATTTTTGCCAATGCGCGAAGAATTTTGGTCAAAATATTCATTGTTCTTTCTTAGAGTTTTATTGAGAAATAATAGTGCAATCTTCCAAACTCATACGAAAGATCGAATTTTTCAGTTTTTTTTTTGCTTTGATAGTGCCGACAAAACAAACCTGACCTTGTTGTAATTAATGTTTTCTGGTTCTGCTGAACAGGAAAGGAGTGGGTGCGATCCCTATGGCCCCTGCAGCACTGGTTTTCTTCACTGTGCTCCTGGGTCTCATTCTCGGAGGCGCCGGCTTCAAAAAACACACGGAACCCCACGAAAGATCATCCCTCTCCAACGGTGGTGGAAAGTGCATCTGTTTGTGAGTACAATCAATGCAGAGGCTCTTCAAAGGATGCTGTGATAGGCGATTGGTATTTCAAAAATTCAAAAACTGTGACGATCTTTCAGGACTTGCATAGATTGATTTTTCAAAGCTTTTCACAAACATTATTTTGGAAAAATTTTTGAAGAAAAAACCGGCCAAAAATGCCGCTTTTCTTATATTTTTAGAAAATTTCAACCAAAATGGAGCCAAAAAAGAACCTTAAAAACTGATGTTGTGGTGAGGGGTTCGAGGAATCTCCGAGAGGAATATTTTTTCTACTTCCTATTGGTCAGAAAATGTAAAATGGCATCTATTGAATTTAGAATTCAGAAACAAAATTCATATTGCTCGGATAATTAGCAAAGACAATATTTATGCCGTTAGCCACTGGAGATTTTTTATCAGATTTGGAGTTAAACTACTAAACTATTTTTCTTGAAAACGATTTTTTTATGCTTGACAAAGGACTGCTTTTTAACGGGAAGATCTTGATTGAGAGCTATCAGAAGGCTATTTTTAACTTTTATCATAATTGGTCATAATAAGCTTACTTTAGTGATGCTTCAAACATCATTACGCCCACAAACCCCCCTTCCCCTCCTAAACCGTATATGCTTAACCGCTCTCTAAATACACTACCTGGATGTGAGAGTGTGTTCTGTGTTCTAGGGGATCAGTGTGCTCGTTTCTGTTCGTGTGGTTCTACATGATTGGCTTCATATTCCCCCTTCTCATTTTCTCAACCCCCCTCATGATCTGCCAGGGTCTCCAGTCCAACGAGATCATCGAAAATGTAAGTATACATGAATTGTGTCCTATTCGTCCAACACTTCCATCTAGTTAATTATCCCTCCCCAACTCAAAACTCTTTGCGTAAAACCCACTTATTCAAATAATTAATCAAATCCGTTTGTTACTGATAAAAACTTTTGCTTAGAATCAGTTTAAAATTACCACCTTGACGGGCGAGCTTGAATTTTGCCTCAAGTTTGTTTAATTAACTCGACCGACTAAAACTTTTTGCAGTCAATTTTTTACTCTCCAAAGAACAGTTTTGCACAAAAAAAAGACAGTAGCATTAAAAGGTTAAAAACGAGAAAAAAGCAAGTGACGACCCGTAGCGTTTATAAAAAACGACAATTCACAAAGAGTGAGAATGGCAGACGGCAATTAGAAGCAATCTGAATTACCCTCACCCAGTTTCAAGCGTTAATAATTGATTATATTACGATTTTAGTACCAGTCTTACTAAGTTGAGAAACATACGATTTTAATCAATTAAGAATCGATTATAATCTCTCTTTTTAAGATCAAGTTATAATTAATTATAATCCATTATAATCGATTATAATGGATAATTTATTCGTCCATTTTTCGATACAGTTATAATCAATTACAATTGATTATAATCCATTATTTTTATTCAAACTTCTAATTCAATAGTTTTGCACAAAAATACATTATAATTGATTATAAGTGATTATAGTCTTTTTTTGTTTGTCCATTTTATTTTAGAAATTGCATCTAAATTGCTTATATTTTATGCTTTTTGTAAACTTTGGTTTCTATGAAAAATGAGAAAATTCTAAATTTTTCCAATCAATTAAAATTTACAAGGTTCTTTTTTCATTTCTTCTCCATTTAAGTTCTTTTGTGATGCATATTTTTAACTTTTTAACCACCAAAACATTATCAAACTGATTTAGTTTCATGATTGATTCTGAAGATTTATTTTTCATCTACCGCGGGAATCTTTCCACTAATATGAAGAATCTCAATGAAATTTTTGTTTCGAGGTAAAACTTTGTGTTCAGATGAACCAAAGTGTTCAAGAGGTCTCTCTTTTAACGATTTTCTTATTGACACAAAAACAATAAATCATAAGATATAATTCGAATATAGTTTTGATCTGAAACAAATTGGTGAAATAAGAGATTATAATCGATTATAATTGATTCTAAGGGTTTTTTCTAAGAACTATAATCAATTATAAACGAATAAAAGAGATTATAATCTCTTGGAATATATCACGATTATAATCAGATATAAATCTTTTAAACATCTAATTTTGGTAATTATAATCAAATATAATTGTCAAAAAATCATCATAAAAATCCGTTATAATCGATTATTTACGCCTAAACTCGGATGCGGGTAATAATAAAATCTTTCAATTTAAATAAGGAAGAAATTTGACATTGCATCTGAGAGAATGAAGACTCACGAGGGGATAAAATTTTTGTTCAGCTCCAGTTTGTTTTGAATTGAATGAGATAATTAACACTAAAATAAGAGCATGTGGAAATAAGTAGCTCTTAAGAATATTTTGTTTCGCCAATTTTGCTTCTTTCACTTCTTGCTTTTTATTTTATGATTCTTATTTTTGTTGATTCTAATACACCCTTGAACTTTGTCATCAGCAAGCGTGGCAAACAGCAGTTTTTCCATTGAAGGCGATCCATTTAAACTGGGCCGCCATATAAATTCATGAATAAATTTACCAGGAAATGCTTAAAAAAAAAATCTGCGCATGTGTTATTACTATCACCTAACATTAAAGACTGCTCGTATCAAGGCAAAGCCCTGAATTTTTCTACTGCCCTTTTAGGTCTATGGAACATTAGTAACACGAAAAAATTAGAAGTAATAAAATGAAGAAAAAAACAATTAAATTTGAGATTTTTTGAAAAAATCATCCCACCACAGGCCAAATGAAGTACAAAGTGATAGATTTCGCTCCTAGTAATGGCAAATGAGCAAATGGCAAATGAGCTTCTTTCAACCAATTTGGGTTGATTTCTAAGATGGATTAAATCTTCGCACACGCATTAATAGGTCGAAATGTATCGCGCGATACTTGTTCCAGTTTGGCCAGAATGGCTATCTTTAAACCCCCATAACTCTACAAAAAAAGGTTACAGGTGAAATATCTTTTCATTTTAAGCTCTAAACAACAATTCTTTTTTGAATGATATTTTAAAAATTTGTCAAAAATGGCTAGTTAAAAAGTCGAATTTTGTCAGAAGAAAAAAAACCGACCCCGAGCACAAATATACTGTTACTTTCGTAAATCCATTATTAAACATAAAACAGAACAATTTCACAAAGTATTTCTTATGTGGAAGAAGTCCTCTAGCAAAAACAAATTTTAGCAGCTAATTAAAAATCATTCTCAGCACTTTTTTTATCATGATGACAAAGTACCAGCAGTAGTTATCGTTAAAAAATACCAGAAACAGACCACATTCGCTATCTTAGATTTTATCTCGTTCGAAGATTTTACAAGATTGTAATTTTTTCGTATGAGAAAGCTGTAAGATATGTAAAAAACCCTATAATTCGTATAAAAAACCTGGATCTCTTTAACTATATCCTGCTTTTTTGCAAAATAGATTTTCGTTGCTATAGGCATAAAATTCTCATATGCTTAACCGTTGATTTATTTCTTTATAGGGGGATATTTGTTTCTAGGTACCCAAGAGGAGCTATAGTTAAATATATCCGAAAATCTAAAATAGGGGAATATTTTGTAAGATATTTGATCAATCCGGATCTCCCATATCTTAATTAAACTAATTTTCACTTCAGATAATAGACAGGCCTTACTTTCTGGATGGGGAGAATGAGTACTACCTTGCTAAATTGATTCTGGGGAACAGTTCAATCGAATTGTCTATCGCAACAGTTATGAGGTGAGATGATCATAGTTTCAACCGACTACCTTAAGATGTTCAGTTCTCATTAGTTAGAGGTCAGCTCTTACTAGTCAGAGGTCAGCTCTTATTAGTTAGAGGTCAGCTCTTATTAGTTAGAAGTCAGCTCTTAATAATTTGATTGTGAAAAACTGATCTGTAAACTAAAACTGAAAAAAGAACACTTCTCGTATCAGGGAAAACCTTTTTTAACCATATGGAAAAGTGCTCGCTTTCAAAAAAGTGATAAATTATTCAAAAAATCGAAATAAAAATTCAAAAAAAAAGATTTTTCTTCGGTATACTATCCCCCTACTTGCTTTGCGAAAAATAAAGTGATATATTTAGCATATAGCATAGTATTAAATAGAACAAAAAGCAAGCATCAATTCAGTTTGGAACAATTTCTAACACGGATTAATTCTCCGCTTAAGCGTTATTAACAAGAAATATATCGCGCGCTTTTTTCCCGAAAAATGGCAATCCTTAAAACCCCAAATCGTTACAAAAAAATTGGAGAACGTTTTTTTTACGAACGAGCTTAAAACAACAATATTTTTCCGATGAAAGAAATTTTGTCCAAAATTGCCAGTCAAATAGTCGAAATTTGTCAGGAGAAAAAACATCGCACCGAGTACAAATAATCCGACACTTTCTTTCTTCAAAAGTCGGAACAATAAACCCATCGCGCGAATCCATCATCTAAAAGACAGATTGCGCAAAAAATTTGCCAACCAATTTGAGCTCAGTATTCAAAAGTTCAAAAGAACTAGTAAAAAAACTCAGCCAGGGTGATTGTTTGAGTTGATTCGTTTTTGTTCCGACTTTCAAATAAGCACGGTTTTTTTATTTTTTGGGTGATTTTATATTCAACTTTCAATTTTCTACCAACATTTTTTGATGGAAATTTCTGTAATTTCTAAAAAATATTTTGTTTTACCCGTACCCAACAAACGGTTCTTATCTGGATGGAAATTTATATAGATAATCTCACCTAATTTTGTATAGAGAAACAATTTATTTCTCATGTAAAAAAAATGTTTATACAGTTTCTGAGAAGCGTAACCAGGAATCAGTTCACTGCTCAAACGCAATGGGATAAACATGATTCGAGTAAACACAAAAGCCGTAGCAAAACAAACTTACTAAAACTAAATCTGTTTATCTATTTGATTGTATGTGGCCTGTGATATCCGATGCGGTATCGAGTGAAAACTAATTGTAATTCAATAATGCATTCTGATATATTGAACTTTGTTTTCTCTTCCCTTTTCTTTGTGTCTTTTGATTAGTTACTGAGAGATAGATCAAAATTGAAAACTCTGAACTCTCAACTAAGTTTCAATGTCACAACACACTGTGACCTTGAGTACACATGAAATTATTAACTATAGCACCGCAGGTTGGTAGTACATAACATAACTCAATTACTGCTATTGCAGTAGCAGTATGACACACCCCCTCGGTAAAAATAATTTATTCAACATATATGGAATAATTTATATTAAAAAGAGTTTAATACACTCAGTTCACAAGAAAATTTTTGGGTTACTTGAAAGATTAGTTCATGATCTTCCATTTCAGTTTTCTTCCAGCTCTATTTTCCAGCTCGGATTCCAGTCCACTCCTTCATCCAGCGTCGCATAACCAAATTTCCGCCTGAATAAGTGTCGTTCTAACATTTTCATTTTCGATTATACAGGCCTATCTTTTCGTTCCTTGAAATCCCTTAGTCTTCTACGGTATTCTTGAAGTGCCGTCTTGAGTAGTGCCCCCTGTCAAATTCTCTGAAATCTCTTTAATGGAGTGTTTTATTGGATTACCAAAACGTTTGTTTGTCTGGAGCTTCGCCTGACACTCGACTCCTCCGCACTTGACTCGTCGGAGAATCCTTGCGGCTGTTCAAATGCTGCATCTCTTTCCGAAATTGGTTGTGGAATTCCTCTGATATCGTCCGCGACTCTTCGAACCCCACGTTTTAGCAATTGGTCTGCGAATTTCTCCCATTCAGCTGGTGCCAAATTTCGATTTTGAAATGTATCGAATATGTCCTCCGGAGATGTTTGAGAATCAATACATTTCAATTTGGTCCGCTGTTTTGTTTTTGGCGTAGAACTTGTCTGAGTGTTGTGACCCAGCGTCCCCAACTTTGATGTTGATTGTTCCTGCCCCTGATCAGTTGCTATCGCAGTTTGACCTGTAAGGTTGTTTTGTTTACTTTGAGTTCTCTTTTCCTTGACTTTCTTGTCTGTCCTGTTCTTGTCACTCTCGTCTGCCGGTGAACTTGGACCAGCCAAATTCGGTTTCGCTCTCTTAATAGCTAAGTTGAGGCCCCCACCTGCGTTCGTGTCTTTGGAAATTACGACTGTTTGGCTCTGTTGGTATCGGTCTATGGGGTTCACCGCATCAGCTATTTCCATATCTCGTTGTAGCTCTTCGTCTGACCCGATATCCTCGAGTGCTTCAGGGGAACTAATCCTTTGAAATTTCTTCGTAGGCTCCGCCGATGGGCTCGTATGTTTTTCGTGTGACAGAGTCGTCCTCGTTTGAGCAATGTCCGATTTCCGGTAAACAGAGCTTGTTGCCGTCTTAATAGTTGAGTCTTTTTCGGTTGCTATTTTACCCTTCAGTTGCTTCGTCAGTGCCTGTCCACTTTTCCGTAACGGATCCTTTCTTAAGATTGTCTTCGGCGGAGATTTTCTTTGTTCTGGTTCTTTGTCCTCGATGAATCCCTTCTCCCAGGAGTATATCATCTCCTTCCGTAGATCACGATTTAATAATCCGGTCTTGTCCACAATCCGCCTGACATCATTTTTTGCGGCATCTCTTCTCTCGTGATTCCAGCGGGCATTCGCCTCCAGCAGTTCTTTTAGGGCTTTAGCCCTTTGTCGATCCCTGTATGATTTTACTTGTTGCTTATGCAGCGGGCTTGTGTCCCTGCTGAGTTGTCCTTTGCGTACGATTTTGAGGTTCTCTCTTGATTGATCGATTCTGCGTTTCAGTTGTGATGCTGTCAATGCTGATCGTTCCAAATGTTGTTTGTCTAAATAGTCAGAATCGTTTAGAAACCTATCCCTTACAATTTTAAATTCTGTTTTTGGTAGTCTGCCAAAATGTGCTTGAAATGGGGATACTTGTATAGTTTTCTGCTTGTTCCACCGTAGATCTCGCATTATGATACTGAGACATAAATTGATCGATTTATTATTTTCTTCGAGCAACAATACCCCGAATCTTCTCTTTATGGTTTGTATTGTTCGTTCTACCAAACCACAGCCTCGATGATCCCCCACCGGACAGAATTTCTGCTCGATGTTAAGTTCCGAACAAAACTTTTCAAATGTCCCTGATCAAACTTCCTTCCACGTCTGTTACATGGTTTCGTTTTCATGTTGTGGTTTTTTTTATTGTTTTGCCTTTCATTTGTTTCCCTTCTGTTTTGATTCTTTGTCGTCCCTGACAAAATTCTAACTGCCATTACAGGTTCTTGTTTTATCCTCACTCCCGAAGTGTAATTGTTACTTGTTCCTCCTGTAGCCGCAGCATTCGTCTTTTCAGTAGCCAAGACGAAAAGCATTGTGTAGCCGCAGCATTGTGGTTAACTTGCTGTGTTCGAATTTTAACTCCCTTTTCAGAACCTCTTCCGGATCTAGAGTTTCGAATGTCAACGTGTCCTGCAACGTTATATTTTTCATTTTCGAAATGAATAAATCACGGACTATCTCATTTTCCAGTGTTCCCAGTTCAGATCGAGCTGCTTGCGCAGTTAGCGCTGTGTGAAATGCCTCCAGAGATTCCCCGGATTCTTGCATTCGTGTAAACAGTTTATATCTTTATTATGTTACACATTTTACCTTTTGGAACGAAACTTCTGCAAGTTCTGTGATTTCCCTGAACGACATTTTCGATATCGTTTCTTTCCCTCTGTACCCAGAGACAAAAATAATCTGGACACCAGTTTCTTTTGTACTTCGTTATAGAAAACATTGTGTCCGACTCGTGGACCTCTTGTCATTTTCTCTTCATTCTCCAACAAAACTCTATCTCTTGCTAACTTGTCTCTAAGAATCCTCGCATTCCTCGCATCTTCACAGGTATTCCCAAAATACGGGTATTCCCATATCCGTTCGATTGTCTTGAGCTGCGAATCCTGCTGGCTGCGCCATGTGATATCCGATGCGGTATCGAGTGAAAACTAATTGTAATTCAATAATGTATTCTGATATATTGAACTTTGTTTTCTCTTTTCTTTTCTTTGTGTCTTTTGATTAGTTACTGAGAGATAGATCAAAATTGAAAACTCTGAACTCTCAACTAAGTTTCAATGTCACAACATACTGTGACCTTGGGTACACATGAAATTAATAACTATAGCACCTCAGGTTCGTAGTACATAACATAACTCAATTACTGCTATTGCACTAGCAGTATGACATGGCCAAAGGGTTAGCCCGACCATCTAGCCAAAATTAAGTCGGAGTTTCCAGCCTCATCGCGAGAATTGTTCTGCTAAAAATAACCTAGGTTTAGTTGATTTTTGATTAGAAATAAAATGAGAAATAAAGAAGTTTTAGAAAACTCTGCTTCATTTAAACATTTCAAAAAAACTTTCAGATTTTCAGATTGAAAAATGAGCATTTCTTGTCAGATTTGGAAGTTTTTTTTTGCTACGGGTGGAGTTCGAAAAAAAAACTCAACAATGATCATTTTTTTTAAAATTAATGGTAGATTGAAAAGAGCTTATTTGATCAATTTGGGATGTTTAACGTGCGAGTACTTGTGTTCTTATAACACGCCTAAGCTGCTGCTTGATGTTTTCCAAATTGAATTGAAGCAAGATCTTTGGTCGTAATATTAGAATACGAGAATATGTCAATATGAAAATATTTTGTCAATTTTTCACTCAAAAACTTAAGTTGTTCTTACAGGACAGTCAAAACAAGCTTGGCTTTGCCCTAATCTACAAGCCTCGTTGTTCTAACATTTTCACGATTTTTTTTGTCCCCATAAAATGCTAGCCAAAACTTTTTTCGAATGATTCTGATGGATTGTTTTTAGAAAACGCTCTAAAAATATTATTGTCTTGATCTCAAATTTAAAAAACCATTCGATCTGTGGTCTTTTTTGAAAAATAGTGAGGGCTGATAAGATTGCTAATTTGGCCGATTCGTGTCAGGTAACGCGCAAATTTTTGCGCTAGTGGATTTTTAACCCCTCTTAAAAATCGTTCCAAATTTGGTTGAAGCATGCTAAATGGACTATTCAGTAGGTTGCTATATACAAAATATAGTTTTTGCACTTAACGTAGCCAGTAGGATGATGATTTTCAAAAAAAAATTATAAACTAAATCAATTTTCTTGAAAGATTCAATTAAGTCTCAATTTGAATATGCAACAAGTATTTCTTTAACCTAACTGATAAGAGCTATGGCCTCTTTCAGGGGAGGATCTAAGATTTTCTCGAGAACATTACGAGGCCAAACTGTGCACTGGATAGGCGCACAATTTTGTGTCTGTTTGTTCCTGGATTCCAGAGACAAGTCTTTAATTTTAAAATCTTGTCGGAACGGTCAAAGGAAATCAAAGGAAATGAAAGAATCTTGTCGGAACGGTCAAAAGAAGAACAAAGGCAGCGTCCTTGTTGCGGAATTCACTTTCGGCCTCGTAATGTAGTTCAAAATGCACAGTTTGGCCTCGTAATGAGGGGGGGGGGGCTGGTCTTCCAAAAAAATTTAAAAAAAAAACAGTACAAAAAACGCGTTTTTAGGCATTTTTTGAAAAAAAAACACCAAAAATTGCATGTTATGCGCGCGTTTTGCCCTCAAAATTAGTAAATATTGGTGCCAAAGGCGCCTTTAGAAAAATTTTATGGTCCGTCAGGCAAAAATGGATACCTCAAATTAGTACGAAGGGGGACCCTTTGGGTCGGCTGAGGGTCGAATTCCTGAGAGAAAGGCGTCCACTCATCCCCCCTACCTAAATCCGCTGGGGACCTCATTTAAACGTTTGTTGTTGCTTTGAAGTGACTGCAAGAGTGGAAAGACAGCCTGGACTGCATTCCACGTGAACGAGTCCACCCTCTATGACTACAACTCGTTTCTCAACTCATCCAAGGTACAACTTACGCAGTGCTTCCGATAATTATGCAATTATTATGTAACAGTTACGAAAGTCTTGCAAATTCTATTCTAATGACGTCATTTTTCAGCTGGTTTATATGGTTTATACTCTCCATTCAAATTCCTTCGATTTTTGGCTGGCTTAGTCTTCTGCTGGCTGGTTCAATCTTTTTAATGGTTCCGTTTTCAATTGCAACGCCAGTTCCCTTCCCATCCAGCCATTTCAAAATTTCCTGATTAAAATATTAAAGAAAAAACTAGAAAAACAATCCGTGGAAAAAGCTGAGGATGAATCGGCTCTTTTTCCTATTCCCCCCCCCCCCCCCCACCTCACTCAAACATGAATTTTATGGTCTAACGAGCGGTCTTACAAGGTTAATTATATAAGACCAAATATGTTTGTCATGGCCTAATCAGTCTACAAGCCAATTTTCATGACAATCGGACAAAGTGAACAGTAACTTGAAATATAAAAGTTTGCAGGTGGGGGGGGGGGAAGAGCCGATGAATCAAGTTTGTTTTCTCCAGTTGTATCGCTTGCAATGCCCGTACTTTGGTCTATAACAGGTTAAAATGATTTATAAGACGTTCAAAGGGCAGGAAATAAATTATTGTCTTGAAGAGTCGAAAAAATTCACTTAATTAATTGGAAAAATCAAAATAGCAAGTTTAACGAAAAAATCGTCATTGTATGTAGTTGATCGATGATGCGATGTCACAATTCAACGACTCTTCTAACTTCAACTTCTCTGAATTCGAATTCATTGACGGGGACTTTCAGAGTGACATAGATGATATCCAGGCCAACGAAGCTTCCTACAAGACAGCACTAGACAGTTTCAAGACTTTCGTCCAGAGCACCGTATGTACAGAAATTTTACTGAATTGAACTATTTAGTGAAAAATATACGTATACAATTTTTAATTCACAAGGATTGCGGACGAGCCCTGAGGCTCAACGAGGCGAGACTCCGGAAAACCAAAAACACGAGGATCAAGATACTAACAATCAGGGGCGGATCTAGGATTTTTTCGAGGGGGGGGGGCGGATTTTCAAAAAATTTTCGAAAATTTTGACGACCTTTTTTTTTAGGTCGACCAAATTGCTAGCTCGACCAAAGCTCGACAAAATAGGTCAAACAAAGCACTAAAAAAACCCTGTTTTGACCAAATTTTCTGCGCCGCAGGCAAATTTTTGAAAAAACAGGTCAAAAAAGCCGTTTTTAGGCACTTTTTAAAAAATTTTGACAAAAAAAATCGAGTTTTTTTGGTGCGCGCTCCCCCTCAAAGTTATAATATATTGGCGCCCAAGGCGCCTTTAGAAAAACTTTGGAGTCGGTCGGCAAAAAACGGATTTCTTAAAAGTACCAAAGGGGGGACACTTTGGGTCGGCAGGGGGTCGAATCCCTGAGGGGGGAGACGTCCGACCCCCCTAAATCCGCCCCTGCTAACAATTATGAAAATTTGATTTCATGTAAATCGGAATTATCTATCAGAAAACAGTTTATAATTATATATCTGTATTTATTAATTTCGCTTGTCTTTAATTGTTTTAAATTGTCAGGTAGCAGTTTGTTTGAGGGTAAAAAGTGAAAAAGTTTTGAACATTTTTTTCTTCTGGCTGAAGCACCTGTGCAGCCCATTTGTTCTTGCTAGCAGCAAATTGAGAATTTTTGATTAGCAAGCTCTTGTGCATCTCTTTTTTGAAAATTGTTCTTTGTTCAGAAAACTGAGTGGAGATTTTTAAGGTGATCAATAGTTTCTTTAAGTAATTGATCAAGAAATATATCGAAGATTGTTTCAATTTCGTATTCATGAAAAATTGGCATCACGGTTTTGTACTTTCTTTTAAGAAATAAAATTCTTAATATCCGTTTTTGTCAAACTAATAGTTTTTGTAGAACTTTTTTTGTTGAACAGCCACATGCTAATAAGCCATACAAAGTATTGGCCGTGGCATAAACATTATAAATTTCCGGACAAAACTTTCGAGAAAAAAACCTTCTTTGCTTGATCTATTAAACCATTAAATCGAGCTAGTCTTTTTGCAAAAAATATCAACATGTTATCAGTAGAAACATCAGCGGCCCAGGTACCGAGTTCTTTGGAACACCGTGTTTTATCTGTTGCATGTTCGAATTATTTTTATTTGAAGATATGTATTGACAATTATCAGTTGAATACGACTATTTTAGGTTGTAGCGTATGCCACAAAAGCCATAGCTTTCAAACTTTTCCATAAGAATAGTATGCTCGATAGTATCAAACGCGTTTTTGGAAACCCATAAAACAAGCTATTCTTATGTTTTTCGAATCTGCGTACTTTTTTTGCTGTCATGACAGCGTGGATATTTGAACTGATTTTTCTGAAGTTAAATTGTTCCGCTGCAATGATGTTGAGCTTACCAATAAACTTCAATAAACGATTGAAAAACATAACTTTGTTTTGATAACTTTGTTTTTTGATGAAAGCAGGCTTATTGGTCTAAAATTGGATGGGTCCTAGTAAGAACTCTTTTTATGAAACGGTAGAACTTCGGCTAATTTAGACACATCTGGAAACTTTTCATGGATTAACATTTGGTTGAACAAATCACCTATTGGATAGCTAACTACATCAGCACATAAATTAATCATAGTATTACAAAAGCCATCATGACAACCATACAATTTTTTAAGAGTTTCAGTAATTTTCATTACTTCATCATGAAAAAAGAAGAAAAAAAGAGGAGTTGTTCATTTTATCTCTAAATCAAATAATGTTCTGATTGTTTTTCATATAAGCCATTTTTTCCTCCAATGTCCAGAAAAAACTGGTTGAATTCATTCAAGTCAATTGGAAAAATTAAAGTTAAATTTAATTTTGATTAAAGATAAAGAACAGTGAATTGGGATTACAATTGGCATTAGATTTTTATCATAGCTGGTCCTCTTGCTCTATCTAATAGGACGAACAACTTGGCCACATGAAATTCCAGTTTTCAAGTTTTTTTCAAGTTTTTTAGGAGTCCGGCTGACGTGCTAGACTCATACTTTGACCTAAATGGAAATTTATGTGCGTTGGTATCCACCTTGTTGGTCGGTTTGCATCCCTTTTCCATTTTGCCGTGTTTTCCCGGTACCACTCGACTTCGCCCAAATTCTCTACACTTTTCGTTTCAAAAAGATTCCAAGGTCAAAGTCCGCCTTTTACTTTCAGAGTTTCAAAACCCAAAACCCTCCGATATTATTTCCGCAACCGAAAAGTTTTAGGCTGGGCAGACCTGTATAATCTCGGACAAAGTCTAAAAAAAATAAATTTTGGTCTGATAGTTCTAAAGCTTACAGTCCGAACATGAGTGGCGACGATCTGGCCAAAAACTCGCGACATACTTGGCATTAATTGTCTGATTTTTTTCGACTAAGTTTTCGTAAACATATAGTTTTTGGCAGATAACATCTGTTTAAATTTTATAACTATTAAGCTATAGTAATCAAACAGTTTAGTTTGGTATTTTAATTAGGAGTCGATGAAAGTTGCGAAGGCATTAATACAGATCGAGTTGAATTTATCTATTTTGTATTTTCCCGAATAAATCTTGCTATGCAAGCATGCTCAGATTTGGTTTTTTGCAGTTTGTCTTTGGATTTTTATTTTTAAAGTTTATCTCATTTTTTTGTTTAAAAAAACAAAACTCAACTTTTGAGCAACAGAAACTTAAGTCTCAAAAAACGCGACCGATGCTTTGATTTTTGGAAGATTTTCACGCGGATTAAAAAATTGTCCATTGATCCAGTTTTCTTATATTGGTTTAAATCATAAGTTGTCAATCATTAAGTATTGGAAATTAAAGAACTCTAAGGTCAAGTTATTGTTTCTTCTGTTTTTTTCATTTCCTTTTGTTTCTTCACATTTTTACAATTTTATGTTGGTTTTGTTATACAATTATACTCACAATCCAATTTTAATCACTTATAATCGACTTTTTTTGAATTTTATAAGGTTCTGACATTGAAAATCAATCATATTCGATTAACATTAGTGACAATCCTTAGTGGGTACATAATAGATTCCTTTAGATTGGATTTTATCCAGTCAATAACTCCGATAAGGCCATCGTTTACTGCTTCATTCGAACTCGTCGCGGTTTCTTCGCCTACCAGGATAGCAGTTAGGGGGGCTTTCATCTATCTTATCTTTTTTCTCGATATTCCAAACGAGCGTTGGGTCTTGGAGATGCACACTTCGGGAAGGTTTGAAGTATCCTGAATACTAGTTTGGTCATTCATCGTTCTTCTCTGAAATGATTTACGAAAGTTATCACAACAAGTAGGCAATTAACCAAGCTCGCGAGAAGTTTTGAACCTGTCATACAACTACTGCAATTGCAGTAATTGCTGGATGTAATAATAATATTCAGTGGTATTAATTATTAGTATTAAGATGTGTCCAAGTCCAAGGTCACTAGACATTGGTAAACCGCTGATAGTTCAGAGTATGAACTGCTGTATCACTCTCAGTGGCTATAAAACAGACAGAGAAAACAATTAATTCAAGCTACAAAGAATACATTCTTGAATTATCAACTAGTTTTCCAACGAGATACCGTATTGGATATCACATTGCGCAGCCAGCAGGATTCGCAGCTCAGGACAATCCTACTGATATGGGAATACCAGTATTTTGGGCTTCAGCAAATCTAGACCCACCGAGGCAATTTAAAATCTGGTTCGAGCAATTTCTAATGGCGCTAACCGTAGAAGAAAATGTAAACCCGGAAGTTATGTTGGAGGATCCAAAAGATATTTTAGAAGAACCACCTCCACGACCAGAAACGCCACGAGATGGAGAGGATGAAGCTGCGATGACAGCCAGAAACCTCAGAGATAAACAAGCAAGAGATCGAATTATGCTGGAAATGAGGAGAGGAACACGCGGCCCAAGGGCTGGTCACAATGTTTATTATAATGAGGTACAGAAGAAGCTTGTATCAAGATTATTTCTCTCTCTGGGAACTGAAGGAAAGAAAAGATTTTTGCAGAAAAACCCACCAGCTGAAATTTCCAAAATGTCAATCAAGGACATTACAGAAATAGCATCAATTTCATTTCAAAAGGCTTAATGCGTGACTTATGAAAGATACAAATTGTTCACACGAATTCAAGAAGTAGGGGAATCGCTGGAGGAATTCCTCGCAGCGTTAACTGCGCAAGCAGCCAGATCAGGACTTGGTAGACTTGAAAGTGAGATAGCTCGTGATCTTTTCATTTCAAAAATGAAAAATATGACCTTGCAGGATACACACAGATTTGAAACGCTAGATCCAGAGGAAGTGTTGAAGAGAGCTATAAAACTCGAACATAGTAAATTGACTACAATGGCATTCCAGAAGACAAATGCAGCAGCAACAGTAGGAGCGGGCAATAATTACAACTCTGGGGTGAAAATAAAACAAGAACCAGTGATGGCTGCCAGGAACTCAACGGGAAGCACAAAAAATCAACAATATAAGAGGGAAGCCAATAAACGACAAAACAATAACATAACAAACCACTCCAATGGAAAAACAAAAACATGTAATAGATGCGGAAAAAGCATTTGACCAGGGTCATCTAAAAAGCTGTTCGGCACTGTGCAAAACTTGTAAAAATTGCGGAAAACCCAACCACTTTGCAAAAAAGCGCAGATCTCAGCAAGTGAGCGAAGTCACGGAAGACTCCGAAAGATCGAAAGAGGAATGTGACCTCGAAGACACGGAATCAGGAGGGGGCCTAAACGTTGCCATCAAACGAGCGAAACCAAACACAGCGGGCCCTAGTTCGATACCTGGACCTAAAACTCAGGAACTGGTTGCATTAAAGTAATCGGAGAAAAAGACGAAAAGCAAGAAACCAGGCGACAAACCAGAAACATCGCCCAAACATACTGCTACTGCAGGCGATCAGAACAGACACAAACAATCAACCTCCACTATAGACACCTCAAACAGAGACGTCCAATCGAGCTCCACTCCAAAAAAAAGGTCAAGTTGAAGAGGATAGACTCAGAAACACGACCTGAAGACATTCTAGACACATTTCAAAACCGAAACCTAGCACCAGCAGAGTGGGAGAGTTTGGCGGACCAATTTCTTAAGAGGGGGGCTCAAAAAGTCGCAGACGACCTCAGGGGACACGACCAGCCAACATCCGAACGGGATACGAGATTCAAACCTCCTCAGGGGGCTTCAGACGAATCTAGCGTCGAAGAATCAGGGGTCCGAAGAAGCTCAAGACAGAACAAGAGCAAGGAGCCAAAACGGTTTGGGGACCCGGTCAAACATTCCATCAAGGAAGTATCAGAAGATTTAACAGGGGGAGCACTCCTAAAAGCCGCACTCCAGGAGCATCGACCACGATTAACGGACTTCCAAGAAGGAAGCGACAGGCCTACGGAGTCAAAATTACGCCTCCTAGAAAGACATTTATTCAAGAGAAAATTCGGCTATGCAACGCTGGACAAAGGAGTGGATTGGAACCCTTGCTGGAGAATTGACCTGGAGGAAAATTGAAGAAATTGAAATTCTGCAATTAAAAATTTTCGAAAACTCTTATTGAACTGAGTGGATAAAACTCTTCCTAGTGTAAATTATTTCATATATAGAAAAATTTAATTCCACTCGGCGGGTATGTCATACTGCTACTGCAATGTCAGTACTTGCATGATGTAAAAATAACCTTCAGTGGTATTAATTATTATTATTAAGATGTGTCCAAGTTCACTAGATCAGAGACATTGGTACACAGCTGAGAGCTCAGAGTATGAACTGCTGTATCACTCTCAATGGCTATAAAACAGACAGAGAAAACAATTAATTCAAGCTACAAAGAATACTTTCTTGAACTATCAACTAGTTTTCCAACGAGATACCGCATACAATATCACAGAACCAAATACAACAAAAATTGTGCACAATTCGACGGCAATTGTCCCGCTTTATGTTCGTTTTGATGGTGCTCGAACAAGCATGTGGTTCAATTTTTTGCTAACTTCCTGCTTTAGCCAAAATAATTTATTGTAGCTATGATACAATGATCAAAAACGACCCAATGAAATAGAAAACGCCAAATTCGGCAAAATGAACAGCTGCCTTATTACGTTGATTTAACTTTGATTGCAAAAAAAACGTTGAAATAGATTAGTTGCAAAACTTTTCTGGTAATATTATTTAAACATTCCGGTTATTTGACGACGTGGCGCTAAAAAATACTTTTTGTGCAAATTTTTTTCTCCTTTTTTTGCATTTTTTAGCAAATTTTTTATCAATTGCAGTAAATTTGAAACTCATATTTTCAACTGAAATGATTAAAGAGGCTCTATCATTGACAATGAAAAGCTTCAATTCAAAATAATGCAAATGTATCAGGGTAAGCTCTATCAAAGTCAACCCTAGCCGACAAAATCGAACATATTCGACCAACGTGACTAGTGTCGACAAAGGACACCATTCAAACAACAGTGTCCCGAGAGGTCAACCGATGATCTTTTCAGTTTTACATCACAAAACAAGAGGTTGATTTTTTTTAAAGTCTCACATCACAGAACAGGGCGTTGGATTTTTTTTAAAAAGTCTCATATCACAAAACAAGGGTTGAATTTAAAAAACACAGTTTTACATCTAAAAACGGAGTTGTATTAGAAAAAAAAACCATTTTTTATATCAAAAACAAATTGCAAATTAAATAACCTAAATTATTCTTTTAAATATATGCAGTTTTCTCCAGGTGGGTGTTTACTACACTCAGCTGAATACAAACCAAGCAGCTACACCCACTGGGGTGACTGGCACCCCCTGTGAAGACTCAGCCACCGCTTGTGACTCACTCGATACCATTTTAACCAGTCTACAGGCAGTAGTACCGGTGAGTATAAAACTCGCGCGCATTTTGGCGAAACTAATGATGCAATCGGTTGTACCAGTTTCAATACAGTTTTAATATAGTTGTACCAGTTTTAATACCAAATTTGGGGTTCATGGGGTAAGCTCTACTTGTGAAAAATCGATTTTAGGTAACACAATGAGGCACTGAACTGGATTTAATTGTCTAAAAAATGTTTTTTTTTTATATTTCAAAAACATGGTTTTTGATTAGTTAATCACTTCTTGTACATCAATCGTGATCTGATCAATCGTGATCTGAAAATAGTTATCTAGCAAGGTCTTTTGCGAGAATCCTTCAAAATATTGCCAGATAAAAACTTACTTTCAATCAGATCTCAAGCATGCAAGGCATCTAAAGATTCTTATAAGCAGCTCTCAGCGGAGGTGATGCGTATCAATTCACGTGATTCTCGCAATATCCTACACTACAAAAGATTGCAAACTAAAGGTTTTTTATCAAGATTCATGAAGAATATTAGCGTTGAAACTTCACTTACAGAAGTTAAAAATTATTATATTGTTATGAATATTTTGCCCTTGAGAAAATTGCCATAAGACCCGGGCTGAGGTCCGTTGATGTCCGATTTCGACTTCTTGAGTCAAACGATGTCCGTTTTCGACTTTGTTCGACTTTACATGACATTGTTCGACTTATTCGACTATAGTGTTCGTTCGACCGTCTTAATTTGCGACAAAAATTGCACGCCGTTCGAACGTGTCGGCCAAATCAAGAGTCGAACACCTCACCCCGGGAAGACAAAAACTATTGTCAAATTTGAACACCTGGCCCTCGGAAAGTCTCGATCGTAGAGACGAATAAATTATTTATTAAAAGTTCGAAGAACTTTTTTATGAAATGTTTTTTTTTTAAAACAAAATCTGATCAATCTGATTTTTATATGACTTATCATTGTACGCAGTTCAATGTTCAGTTTAGCCGAAAAAAAACAAACAAATCTAACATGTTTTCACGCAAAATTCGTGGAAGGGGGCAATCTATTTTTAAAAGATGATTTAAATTGAGGCTCAAATTTTCTGGGTTTTTGCTGCATTTTTACCACGGAAAACGTATTATTTGTGAAATTGGTGACGGTTGCCGGTGATGACACAGCTATGTTTTTCAATCTTGTTTTTTTCAGACTTCGTCTGCAATTACTCAAGCCGAGACTGATTTGATAGCTGTCATCGCATCACGAGACCAAATGAAGACAGATCAGGTAAAAACTTTTATGAGTGTTGATTAGTTTGTGTTGATTACAAAATATATGGCATAGAGGCTAGACCCCCCCCCCCTCTTTCGACTACGCACTAGAATCAATTTTATGGTGTAACGAGTGGTTTGGAAGGCTAAGTATGAAGATCAAATGTGTTTCTGTCATGGCCTAATTTTTGCAAATAAAATTTTTGTTTAGATTGTAATTTTCCAATTCTTATGAAAATTGGCGTTTAAGAGTTAATCTGTATGTCAGTTTTTAATCATTTAAGTTTTACAAATAAAAGGTTTTCACTATTTGTCTGATTGTTATGAAAATTGACGTAAAAGAGCTAGTCTTTATACGTCAATTTTCATAACAATCGGACATGTTTAACAAACATTTTATTTGTAAACTAAGCAGGTGGGGGTAAAGAAAAAAAGAGCCGGTATAAGCTTCAGAACATGCACTTGGTTTTCGTCATTTGAAAATGTTGAAGTTTTTTTTCATGATTACGCGTGTGTCATAAAAGTTCAGTAAAACTTAACGAGTCGTTCTGCTGTTTAATGCGTCATAAGTCTGAATATCAGCATGCCATTCTATTCATTTTGCTTAGGCATTGAATAATGTACAACCAAAGTTCTTATTTGGCTGAATCACTCTATCACCACCAAAATAAGAACTCTTCGCTTAAATAACAATTAATTTTCAAAAAGTATGTCAATTTTTGTTCCGACTTTCGATACGAAAGTAACGGAATATTTGTGCTCGGGTGGGCTTTTTTTTTCTTCAGACAAATTTCGACTTTTTAACTAGCCATTTTTGACGGAATTTTTTTATATCATTCGAAAGGTATTGTTGTCCTGAGCTTAAATTTGAAAAGATATTTCACCTGTGATCATTTTTCGTAAAGTTACGGGGGTTTAAAGATTGCCATTTTGGCCAATTTGGGACAATTAACGCGCGAAATATTTCGCGCCATTAACGCGTAAGCGGAGAGTTAATCCGTCTTAGAAATCGTTTCAAATTGGTTGAAAGACGCTTTTTTGCCATAATTGATTTGTTACAAGGAGCGAAATTTATCCTTTTGTACTTTATATGGCGTGTGGGGGGATGATTTTCAATAAAAAATTCAAATTTTAGAAAAAAAATTTCATTTTGTTTTATTTCATTTAATTTCTTAAATGTTATTACTGCTCCATAAACATTAAAAGGCGGTCGGAACATTCAGGGCTTCGCTCTGATACGAGCATTCTTGTTTTTGTTACTTTTCAGATACCTGCTCATGCGTTTTTAGCAACATCAGAAATTGTAAAACTGCCGATTTTTTTAATTGGCGTTAATTACAAAAATTACACTTTACTTCAAGCCATTTAGAAGCATTAACTTTACAATAGCTTAAAGCTTCTCAAAATGCATGATCAAAACAACCGAAAAGCATTTTAAATAATAACGCCAAATAAGTACGCAACTTCTATCGCCGATAAGCATGTTATTTATGTCTTTTTCAAACCGTAAAAAAACTTTTTTTTTCAAAAAAGGGCTTTTATAAAAAAAGAGCGGGGAAGCCATTTCGGCTCTTTTCCAGTTCCCCTCTTTCAAAATACCGAGTTTTATGTTTGTTTTACGTGTTATTACGGCTAAATGCGCGATGTTACCCTGTAAAGTATGGAGAACAAATCTGGTCACTACGCCAAATTTCATTGCATTATGGCAACGTTAAATTAGCTTTTCAAAATTAACTTTGAAAGGGGGGAACTGGAAAAGAGCCTTCATTTCAAAAAAGAAAACTCTTGGAACAGCTGAAGTACATTTTATTGTGGTTCTACAAAATCTAGTAAAAACCACCAAAAAATAATGATATTTGGATGCCCCCCCCCCTAACCTTTAAGTCCTCCTTGGCTGTTTTCAATGTGCCGACTGCATGAATTGCTTTCTGCGGGTTGATCAAAAGTCGATGCCTTAGAAACTTTTCTTGTAAGTTTCTTACAACTTCTTACAAACTTACAAAAATAGGCTCTGAGAATTATTCAAGACAGGCGGACTTTTTCTTAAAAGAAAAAATTAAGATAGTAGGAAGGTCAACCCGGGTCCCTACATCAGCTGGTGTTATTTGTTTCAGACGGACTTCGAGGCTGCTGTGGATGCCAGCAAGACTGCCATTGGGGACATTGCGGTCTGTTGCTCACACTTTGATTTCATTTCAACATCTAATTTTTTACTGTAGAGCTCAGAGGTGACGCTTTTAAGAAAAACGAATTTTTTAATTTATTACTCCAGTATATAATTTCGGCAAAAAATTATACGAAAGCAGTAGTAAATATACAGGGGTGGATCTAAGATTTTCTCGGGGGGGGGGGGGATTGAATTTCTGAGCTCCCCGAAAGCAGTGAAAAGAAACTGTTTTGAACAAACTTTTAATGTGACCAAACTTTCTGCGCCGCAGACAAAATTTTGAAAAAACAGACCAAAAATGCAATATAATTAATTATTATCCATGAAAATTCAGTGCGGGCAGGCGCGGATCTAGAAATTTCTCGAGGGGTGGGGAGGTTTCAAAAAAATTTTGTCGACCTTTTTTTTTCAAGTTGACCTAGTTGATTTTTTTGAGGCCTTCCAGACCCATATAAAGACCATAATTTGACAGACCAAATTTTCTGCAACGCAGGCAAATTTTTGAAAAAAGGCCAAAAACGGCGTTTTTAGGCACTTTTTGGAAAATTTTGACCAAAAAATAGCGTGTTTTTGGCGCTCGCTCCCCCCTCAAAATTAGTATGAAATGGCGCACTCAAAAAAAAGTTAGAAAATAAGTCAAAAAAATTTTGGGCACTTTTCCGAAAATTTTGAAAAAAGGCGTTTTTTAGGTGCGCGCTCCCCCTAAAAAAATAGTCTATATTGGCGCCCAAGGAACTTTTGGAAAAGTTCTAGGGTCGGCCAACCAAAATCTGAGGACAAGCTGCGTTGGGAAGGCTCAGAAACTTGGTCGATCTAAAATAAAGGTCGACAAAATTTTCCAAAAATTTTCGAAAATCAACGCCCCCCTTTCCCCCTCGAGAATGACCTAGATCCGCCCTGAAATTCTTAGCAAAATTGATTCAATCGACTATGATTGATTATTTTAACTTTTTTTCAAAAAAATTATCAACGAAACATATCTTTTTTTAGACAACAACTGCAGCTCTTGAAGTGGCAGTTGATAATGCACAGACTGCCCTGCAGACTAATGGAACCGATTGGATACTCAACGTAAGAAGGAGTACACAAATTCAGACACCAGAAAAGCCACGATATCAAAAGTGGCAAAAGTTGGAACGGACAAGTAAAATAAAAATGAGCAGTTTGCTAAATTAGGCAGTTCTTCCATGTTTGTTAACTTGAAATTTTAGGTGAACTTGAGATATTCTTTTGTCTGCAAAATTAGCTTTTGCATGCAAAATTTTAGATTATTTGCTCTTTTTAATTTTTTTGTCTGTTCCAACTTTTTACAACTCTCTCTACCACGAGTGAATATGTTTTTGTTTGTCTTTAATTTGTGTTTAGAATACAGAACAATACGCTCTGAAGTTGTTTGGCTGGTTTGACGATACTTTTGCTTACATTTTGAACGCGGTAAGAATTGTTAGCGTTCGCGTAGCTATAAATGCGCTTCAGGCGATGAAGTTGATGCGGGATCTCTTTTACTCCCCCCCCCCCCCCCCCGCTCCAATTGGTACCGAAACGAATTTTTGCCCCTCTAAAAAAAAGAATTTAACAGTTTAGCATATGCGAATTTTGTACCTGTTAAGGAAACTCTCCTCGTTAACAAAAGGAAGGGAAATATCCTTGATTGATGCCTAACTCTATTTGTGATGCAGTTTTAGTGGTCAGGGTGACAATTCGTAACAAACGACAATTCGTAACAAACGACAATTAGTAACACGGCATTGGCAAGCAGAATACGCTTGCTCGGCTGCGCTTACATCCGGCACGAGAGGAATATTGCACTTGAATCAGTGTTCTCCGCTTAATCTACTGTTACGAATCGTCGCTTATTACGAATTGTTGCCTTTTACGAATTTTCGCCTGTTACAAACTGTCGCTTAACGGTTTTAGTAATTGGGATTTTATTTTTGGGAGATTTGTTTCAGTTCGCCAATGACATCGGTGAGTGCGAGAGCTTCGTCAAAATCTACGACGCCTTTTTGGTCTACATGTGCGACTATTTCTTGCTTGAACTGGTAAGTTTTGCTGTGCTGTTCGTTGTGTCGGCTCAATTTGAAGAAAATGCATAGAAGCAAAGGATTTTTCATTGTCGTCAAACTTATTGATTATAATCATCAGAAAAGAGAAAGTTAAATTTTCGCCAGTGGAGACTAAGACAAAAGCTGCTTACAATGAGAGGAGGGGGGGGGGGATAGAATTCGCATGGTTGGCACCGACAGCAAAGAATCCCCGGATCACAGTTAAAAATCATTGCGCCATGTATGGGATCAATTTAAACATCCCCCCATAATTAGACCAAGTTATAATCTCCCTTACACATTTTTAAATTAGAATAATATAGCTCAGCGCTGCGTATAAATTGCTCAATTATGATTTGCTAAAAAATCCAGCTTTCAATCAAGCAGTAGCGGATTTAGGGGGGGGGGGGGATGTGTGGCGGGGGCGCTCTTTCTTTCTCGGTCCCCCCTTTGTACGTTTTTCAGATATCCATTTTTGGTGAAGGATCCTAACATTTTTTGAACTTGTATTTGGCGCCAAAAGATACTAATTTTGAGGGGGAAGGGCGCCGAAAAAACGTTTTTTTTTTTGGTCAAAATTTCCGAGCTAGCCTAAAAACGCATTTCGTGGCCTATGTTTTTCTAAATTTCCCTGCGACGCAGAAAATTTGGTCAAAATAGGGTCTTTACTGTGATTAAGAGAGCTTAGAAAACCAACATAAAACTTCGACCACATTTTTGAATTTTGTTTGAGGGGATTCGAACTTATTGCCTCAGGGATTCGAACCCATGAACAACCAAAGTGTCCCCCTTTGGTATTATTTTATGACATCCTTTTTCGGCCGACCAATCCTGAAATTTTTTAAAAAGCACCTTTGGCGCCAATATGGTAAATGCGCAATTTTTAGGTCAAAATTTTTGGTAAAAAAAAACACCCAAATACTGCCATTTTGACCTGTATTGTCCAAGGTTTACCTCTCAAAAACCTAAATATTATGATACTGATTATTATGCTTATTATGATTAGCATTATAATGAATTTTTATGGTGACTATTGTGGTGGTTATTATGATTATAATTGGTGGCTACTTGCACAGCAACCGTCTATCTTTATTTTTATTAAAACTGTTTGCAGAGTGGTCTCTTCTTTGCCTCTGGAGTAGCTGCCGTGGGTCTCATCACGCTTATGGTTTTTGCCACAAAACTCTCGAAATACTTCAAGCGGATGGATTTGCCGGAGGGAGTGGTGGGAGAGCCGAACGAGTTTGAGGCGGCGTACACTGCCGACAACTCCAAGACACTGGAGAACCCGCCAGAGAGGAGGGTGTACACTCCCAAGCAGACACCAGAGAGGGCGTATACTCCCATACAGAGGCCGACCAAAAGGTCAGTCAGGGGGGGGGGGGGGGGGGGGGGGTTGGTTACTCGTGCCCGTAGAAGCAAGTGCTCAATGATTTCCTGTTGATGGATGAAAACAGATAGCATGAAAATATGTGGGTCTTGATTTTTCTTTTATACTTTTATGAGATGCTTTGAAAATTTTTTCTTTTTACACAAAAAAAATTTAATCTCCTTTTAATCGATCTTTGAAAAATTTGAAAAAGTGATACCAATCGTCAGCCAGGAAGAAACCCTTCATGAGCAAAAAACCAAATGCGCGAAAGTTTTGTCAGCCAATCAGAGATCAATAATGAAAAATTCGAAAGAAATCAGCGGTAGATAATCAGTTTTAGATTTTTTCAAGGTTTTGATTGGTTGAGATCTTAGCGCATTTTGGTCTTTTGTGCATGAGAATAGCCCTAATTAACCAGTAATCTCATATTCTCATTTTATAGTTTCAGCAAAACAGTTTTTTTATACAAATTAGGAGTACTTGGGTGACGTATGCAAATGGCACAGAAGGTTTCGAATCACCAGTGACAAAAAAAAACGAAAAAAAAAATGTAAATACTGAATGGTTATTGATATAAATTTTATCCTATGTTGTTTATGTACCCCGGTATTGACTTGAATTGGTCTCCATTAAATAGATAATATAAATGAATTAACTTAGAAACCAACTGTAAATTACGATTTGGAGTAATTTAAAGGAGAGACCAATTTTTCTCGACGCTGAGAGGACTTTTTCTTTCGGGAATCGTTTGGTTTCTGGATCACGAGTCTGATGCGTTCAATTTGATAAGACGATTGTTTTTAGAAGTGTTCTGGGATTTATTTCAAATCCAATATATATTTTTTTGAAATGAAGTTTCGAAAAACACCTTTTTAAAAATAATTTATCAGCGGTTAAGTTTTAAGTCTTACTTTTGCCGGTTTTGTCCGAAATTTTTGGTGCCCGTTTTTAACTACCAGCCATAACAGTTATTTTAGAATGAAATATTTTAAAGTTGAGTTACTATTACTGTTATACTTTAAATAGATCAATAATACAAAGTTATTTTCTTTTTTTATGAATATACGTAAATATGACACATACATGCTGTTTTGAAATATTTTAAAAATGCAAATAAAGTGTTTGTTTTTTCTTTAGCATTGGAGCTCAACTAGTAAGTCATCAGTTCCATATCTAGATCCCTATAGACTCAGAAGAATTTTTTGTAAATTGTTGTAGAATGGGAGTTTCATCATTCAAATCATGCGGTGATGGCAAGAACTTAAGTTCGATTAAACCATCGAAAACAAAAACTCACTGGTCTTCATGGGACAAAAAATAACAATCTCTCCCTTTTGTTAAAAGCAATCTCTTTCCGCCAATTAGATTTGAACATTTTACATGCAAGCCTTACTGCTTGAGTTGGCTTTTAATCTCATGGGGAAGATTGTTCACTGGGTCTATTGAGTGAAGAGGTTGTTTACTTGGTCTATTGAGGGGGTATTTGTTCAGTGGTCTTTTGAGTCTTTTCAGGATGGGGAGCCTTTGTTCAAATTGGCTTTTTCATGTTTTTGACGATATTTTACCGCGTGTTTTAGTAACAGGGTCGTCCCGGTGATCACTGAAGCGGCACCGGCACCCGTCGCAGCCTCTGCTCCTCCTCCGCCTGCCTACGCGGCACCCCAGCCTCGCCCCAACTTCGGCTATGTGTGGGACGCCAAAAAAGACTGGGAACCCTAACCAATCAACGGGATTCACAATTATATCACGGGCTCACAATAAAGATCACAATAACAATACGACTGCAGAAACCAATATCAGCTGCTCTATGGAATAATTATTTTACTATCAAAATTTTACTTCTTACAATCCTTCCCGTACATTATCTTCAAAAATTCTAACAGACAAACGTGTATCATATATAAGATAATTGTATTTTACCCAAAACAATTTTGCCAACCTCTGAAAAGATTGTCACACATTTTCAGCGACCCGCGTTTACCTCCGTACACTCGAAAAGTACTAGTCATGACTTTTTTATCCATAAAAGACAATAAATGTATCATACAATTTCAGTACGAGGCTAAACTGTGCACAGTATAGATGTACAATTTTTTGTCTGTATGTTCGTGAATTCCAGAGACAAGTCTTTAAATATGTTCCGAAATATTAGTAGATTCCACTGACCTGTAACGTATTTTTTTCCGGCAAATTAGTTTTGTTGCGGATTCCGCAACGAGCGAATATAGGTATTTCTTCCGGATTCCGCAAAAGTAAGCGGGTTCCGCAAATGAAAGTAGATTCCCCAAAATTATGCGGATGCCACTAGCATTTCGCGGATTCCGCTTACAATTTGCGGATTCCACTTAAAGTTGCGGGTTCCACGACAGCGTATGTTTACCCAGCTCATATATGATTATTTGCTCATGGATTACACAAACTGATCCGGATTCCGCAAAAATTGTTGAGGAGTCCACAAATATTGTTGCGAATTCCGCAAAATTGCTTGTTTTTGGCGCAATTTTGAGCAATACAGTGTTTTGGCTGTTTGTCCGTGGAATCCAAAACAGCAAAGAAGATATAAAAAGTCTCTTGCGGATGTTGGCCTGTTGCGGAGTAAATGAAAGTTGTATGATAAACGTTTTATACGGGTCTTTAAAAAACTAAAAAAGACTGATGTCTGAATTATTTTTGTTTCTTATTCTTAGTCGCCAAATTACTCCCGTGCTCAAACAACCATTAGCGGTTAAAAAAATTTTATTTCGAGCATTTTTTTGTTCCGATTTTCTAAGACACTTATTCGTAAAGTTATGGGGGCGCAAAGATTGCCATTTTGGCCAATCTGGACAATAAACACGCGATATAGTTTGCGCAACTAACGCTATAGCCGATTTTACTCCATCTTAGATATCGTTCCAAATTAGTTGAAGAAAACTTATTTGACATAACTACTTTGTTTTTTGTTTGGTTTGATTTTTTAAAAATCTCAATTTAAAAAAAAAAGTTAGGTTTTTTTGATTATTTTTCAATTGTTATAGAAGAAACACTGCTTCATAGAGCTTATAAGGCAGTCGGAATATTCAGGGCATCGTCTGATCTGAGCAGTTTTGTTGTTGATCTTGTCCAGACTGATATTTAATCAAATTGTTTCAAAATGAGAATGTAACTTTTGGGTGAACCTCAAGTTTTAAATATATATATTTTTGTAGTGTAAGATATATTTCACTCTGTTAAAACGACAGGACCAGTTTTTCAACGACTAAATGTTTAGAAGTGCAGTTTTTCCAGCCATGAAAAAATATACGGCTTAACGTATAATTCTTATTGAAAATTATAAGTTTGGATGCCATGGCAAATCTCCAAATGCAGCGGTCTGTGAAAAACTCATCGATGAAAAAAAGTTTTTTCTCTTTGGGTAACAGTTCAAGTGTTTTGTACAAAACCAAAAACAAGCAAAAAGTACTATATTTTTGATTTTTCGAAAACGTTAGTAGTGAACTTATTATAGAAGTTTTTCATCTATGGGAATTGTATGATTAGAAAGTTTGGTCAATTCAAAGAAGTGTTGAAAAATACGCATGTTTTCAAATACGCATTTATCTTTTTCCGATTTTTGAAGAAAGTGACGGGATATTTGAGCTCGGATTGTTTTTTTGTTTTTCCAGACAAATTTTGATTTTCTAACTAGCCGTTTCTGACAAAAATGTTTTTATATCAGCCAAAAGGTATTGCAGTCCTGAGCTCAAACTTAAAAAAATGTGTTACCTTTGATCAGTTTTCGTACAGCTAGGAATGTATAAAGATTGCCATTTTGAACAGTTTGAGAGATGTAACGCGGAAGATATTTATTCTAATAGATGTAGTTAATCGATTCAATCAGATTGTTGCATAGGTATATGCTACATGTATTACTTACCACTTTACATAGCGTGTGGGGGGATATTTTTTGCATAAAATCTGATATAAAAACTGTTTTGATTATTATGTTTTTTAAGCAAACACTACTCCTGAGGAGTTAAAGGGCAATTGGAACCAGTTCTCACAAGATTCTCTAAAATGAAACAATATTTTATGCTAATTAGATACAGCGCTAGCCTTTTGTTGCTTTTTTCCTATCCGGCCGATGTGTTGTGGCGGCCAGTTGCACGACATGTCCTTCCTTGAAATCTCGATCGATCCAGATTCTCTAATAAATAAAGAGTTCGAAGATTTCTAATTAAGAGTTTTGTAGGTTTAATTTGTAGAATCCTGAGCCATTTCTCTTCTACCCGTCTCTGGGTGTATTTTTAAAATTTTAAATAATTTTCTCTGATTTCCACACAAAATATTCAACTCAAACTATCATTGAAATGAGTCGAGTGATTTATCATAATAATGTCTTTTCAGTCGTGATTCGAACAAATTCTCAAAAACTCAAAATTGACACCGTGTCGAGAAAAAACAGTTCGAAAGTTTTGAGTTAGAATCTACCCGCACTGACACAAATGGTTTCCGCTCGATTTAAATTGATTTTAAATCGATTTTAAATCGATTTAAATTGATTAACCATGTACATTTTACGAACTAAAATAGATTTTAAATCGATTTAAATCGATCTTTTTTAAAATTTGAAGTCGATTAAAGTGTCTAAAAAATCGATTTAAATCGATTTCGATGGATTTTACGACACACTAAAGTCGATTTTTTTTGCTAACAAGGCAAAAAAACAAGCAATTTAGAAAACTAATTAAAAACCCTATTCATGATTTTTTAAATAAAAACACACGTGCCAGATATTTCAGAATTCAAGAAATAAATAAAAAAACTTGAAATAAATCAGATTTTGTGCATTAATATATGTAACAAATCAAGAAAATTGTCGAAATAAACCAGATTTTGGGCTCAAAAAAATGCAATGAAATCATAGAAAATCATCATTGTAAATCAGATTGTGTGCATTAACATATGACCGTCACTTTTCCTTGAAAAGCCCAGAGAATTTTGCCGCGGCCGCCGCCAGCTAAAAGGAGCCCAGATTCAATTTGGAGTGTTTCCCTCGTCGCTTTTAGTTGTTGTTTTGAACTTTATTATTTTGAACTGAGCCCATGATTTCCTGAAAATGTTATTAAATTAACTGAGGGACTCACTGTAAATGTACTCAACAAAATAGAATTCACAGACATCACAAAAAAAACAAGACAAAAAAAGGGAAAATCTCGGTTATTTAACACCTTTGTTTAGTTATTATTTCTTTTATTTGGCATTTTAGTCAATTTTGGCATATGTAACGACACGTAACAAAACTTTTCAGTTTTTTCCGCCATTCGAAAATTTGAAAAAAAAGAAGTGAAAAAAAATCGATTTAAATCGATTTAAAATCGATTTGGATCGATTTCTTTTTAGGTCAGATTTAAGATCCAATCAAATCGATTAAAAATCGACTGGAAACGATTTTTTTAGCGTTGAAAATAAATCGATTTAAATTCGAATTTTTTGTTTTGATTAACTTATTTTTTTACAACTTAAATCGATTTCAATCTATTCTGCATACTTTTTTCATACTAAAATTGATCGAAATCCATTTTTGTCAGTGCGGGTAATTTCGTGCAAAAATTGCAACCGACCAACGTAGTTAGAAACAAATGGTGAATTGTGCTGAGAAAAAGGAAAACATATGTTCAAGTAGTTTCTAAAGGTCCTTTACCGCTTCCTTGGCATTTTTTCTCCCTCAATTATAACCACAATTTTTTTCTCAGCATCGAGAAAAGCTGGTTTGGAGTAGTCAGTTTATTTTCAAGCGAAGAAACCGAATCAAGAAGACTTAATAAAAACTCTGACAAGCGCTTAGTAAGAGACTCAATCAATCCAGAAAACAGTTTCTTTGAAAATTTCTGCAAATAATTTTTATACTTTTTTTTATATTTTTTCAAGCATATTCTAAGCGAAAACTGATTCATCCAAGGAGGCAGGTTTTTGTTCAAGGTACCTAATGCATTATTACGATCGAAGTTCTACACCTTCGTTCAGTTCCTCGCTTGAACAAAAATAGCTCAATTTGAATTAATGTATTTTTGTGGTCAAAATTTATTACTTCTGTTGTTTCCTTTGAACTGGGCCGATTAGTTACCAGGACGATCCCAAGAGTTCATCTAAGAGCTGCATGAAGTTGACGACTATAGGTTGCTAGGAGTTGGTAATCTCGTTTTTTTAATAACAATGCCTGCTGCGCCATTGTTAACGCTATCTGCTACGGAGCCGTCTTTCCATTATTTTTGGATAGGCTTAGCTCCGGAAGCAGGCTTAGTTTTGGATCGGCTTAATTTCTGAATCAGGCGGTTGTTATGTCAAGCGGCTTTTTTTGTTTGTGGATCCGGCGGTTGTTATGTCAGCGGCTTTTTTTGTTTCTGAATCCGGCGGTTGTTGTGTCAAGCGGCTTTTTTGTTTGTGAATCCGGCGGTTGTTATGTCAAGCGGCTTTTTTTGTTACGGAATTCGGCGGTTGTTGTGTCAAGCGGCTTTTTTTGTTTCTGAATCCGGCGGTTGTTATGTCAAGCGGCTTTTTTGCTTCCGGTAGTTTTTTCTCATTTTGTGATATCCTGATTGAGGTCCTTCAGTGCAGACTCTACACTCTAGCTGTGCACGTAGGAACACTCTGCATGTGTGCAGAGGTCGGAACACTCTGTCGTGGGCGCAATATTTTGCTTTACCTAATTATTTAGTCAATGAGTCAAAAAGGGGCTGCCACTACAAATATATAGGACAAAGGTATAGATAGATACACTTCAAAAAATATCCCATTACAACCCATTGGATTAAGCTAAAAAGGCACTCGAACTTTTCCAGGACCACACTGGAAAACGTTTTTGTCAGATCCACTCGATGCTGCAGGATGTAACAGAATTTGAAAAAGTTTTCATTTCGTTCCGAAGCTGTTCTCGGAAGGAGCAGGTCCTTCTGATGTGAATTCTAAGTAGGGGGTGGGTTGGGATCGAACGCCATAACTCTGCCATTGGTAGTGGTCTGGGGTGTCGCAAAAAGTGTACTAGATAACTGTTCAGGCTCTTTATCAATTTAATTATCATTTACTCTGTGCTCGCTACTGCTCTTTGTATCGTGTCTTGTTTGTTTTATTCGAGCAGTCACTGACTTTACCGTTACGTATCAGTCAGCGAAGATAAACGGGATGTCTGTTGACTCTGGGACCCGCCCGAGGAATTTTTCCTCTTTAAAGGCCATAGTGAAATACATAGCCACAAGTGCCGAGGTCCTCACTTTAAGTTTCGAATTTCAAAATTCAGCCCTGGTGGATGCGCTGGACTTATGTTTCGACTTATGTTTTAAAGTCGAGGAAATGCCGTTTTGCGACAGTTCTAACTCGAGCTCAAAGTCAAAACATGCACAAATTTGGTCGAGATAGTCGAAACAAACCCATTTTTGGTCGAGATAGTCGAAACACACCCATTTTTGGCCGAGATAGTCGAAACAAACCCATTTTTGGTCGAGATAGTCGAAACACACCCATTTTTGGCCGAGATAGTCGAAACAAACCCATTTTTGGTCGAGATAGTCGAAACAAACCCATTCTCGGTCGAGATAGTCGAAACACACCCATTTTTGGCCGAGATAGTCGAAACAAACCCATTCTCGGTCGAGATAGTCGAAACACACCCATTTTTGGCCGAGATAGTCGAAACAAACCCATTCTCGGTCGAGATAGTCGAAACATAGGTCAAGGAAAAAAACGATAAGTCAAGCAGAGTCGAAACATACCTAATTTTGGTCGAGAAAGTCAAAACTAAAGTCGAGCACATTCGAAACATAGGTTGAGCATAATCTATTTTTCGAAGATTTTAATTGAACTTAAAATGAAATTGAGCAACAAAAATCTGCTCAGAAAAACCTTCGCAAGAAAAATGCAACCCGTAACAGCCAAATGAGGTATCGTGTCTTGTTGAAATTAGAAGATTCAGAAGGAATCATTGGACTTGTGGATATCTAAGGATTGAAGCGGCAAGAAAAATTACATTCTACCAAAATTTCAGCAGTTTCAGTGCAAATTTGTAAAGAAAAAAGCAAAATAATTGGAGAACATCTTCATAAAAGCCTAATAGAAACCGTCTCACTATATGAGCTATTTGATTGATATTGAAACCTTAAAATGCTAAATCAAAAATTTTAAATTTTCTGGTCCAAAAATTGAAATACAACTTTAAACAGGATGTTTTTTTTTTACTGAGAGACCTCAAAGCCGTTTGAACTATTTTTGGAGCAACCACAGCCAACATGGAAGCGAAAAAGTTTTTTGTTCGTCGAGAAGGTCTAGACTGTCGAAACTTTCCCCTTTTGGTCGAGAAAAGCGAAACATATCTACGCGGGGTCAAACAACTAAAAATTTTTAAAATGTCGGTCGAAACAATCAAGTTTTGGCCGAGAAAGTCGAAACATATCTGAGCTGAGTCGAACAAAGTCGAACAAAGACGAAAACTTTTTTGTTTTGGTCCAAAAAAGTCGAAACATACCAAAAATTGGTCGAGGAAAACGAAACATACCAAAGTTTGACGGAGAAAGTCAAAATATACCGATTATTGGTCGTGAATGTCAAAACGCAAATCGAGCACTTCGACTCGGGAACACAATGTCAGTAAAACATTAATCAAGACAGGGGTACGCGTTGACACAACCCCTCTGGAGTTTCATGGATAACTATAGTTGAGTTCCGCTCCCCAGTTTACGTTCAGTAGCCCCCCGTTGAATGTAAGCCCCACCCCCATCCCCCCAGTTCTCTCCCCAGTTTGGTTTGATGGCGGGGAGATAGAAATATTAGGTTTACGACTTCTCCTTTGACCTTAATTCATTGTGTGGAAAAACTACTTGGTGTACTAACCTTCGGTAAGCACAAGTGCGTACATGCGGAATCTAGAAAATGAGAATTAACGGTTTTTTCGGAAATTAATTTCAACTCGAGCATCTTTAAAAAGACTTTATTTTCATTTATGGAAGATGAATAGCAACTCAAGTTAGTGGCTGAGGTTTTTGACAAAAATTATCCCGCGGCTGATCCTGGCGAATAATTGGGAGGTTCTATCCAAACAATGTGGGTCGCGCCGCGTCCGAATTCAGATCCAAATTGCATAGTTGCGCCGAGATTTTGAGCCTGGAAGGTCTAGACATGAGTCGCCTATGAGTCGCGAAATTCTGGACAAACCAAATATTGGCCGCGAAATTCTGGACATGGGTTGTGAAAATCGAAACAAAGACTTTCCTGACTTTCTCGAGTATAAATTCGAACTAACGCGACCAAGTTTTGGTATGTTAGACTTTCGCGACCCATGTCCGGATTTCGCTTATTTTCTCCAAACTTCACAAGACTCAATCTCCCGACGCGAATATGCAATTGGGGTCGGAATCCGCATGCGCCGCTACCCACGGCGAGATTTTGTTCCAGGCCCTTCCAGAACACAAAAACCGACACAACTATGCAGTTTGGGTCTCGGTTCGATTGCGCGCAACCCACTGCACAACTCATGTCCAGTTTTTCAAGACATTTTATCCGGACTTTCTTGATTAAATTCTCGGCGCGACTAGACAATTTGGGTCGGAATCTGGATGCGGAGCTACCCACGGCGCGATTTGATTCCAGACCCCCCCCCCGAATCCATATATCGGCGCAAATATGCAGTTTGAGTCTGGATCCGGATGAAGCGCGACCCACGACGCAATTTTCGTGACCCACAGCCCGACTTTCCAGTTCTAATCGGGGACAGTGCGTCCATAAAACTTTTTCTTACGACCGATGTGAATAGAGAGATTTTCCAGACCAAAGTGGAGGCGGCGTGATTTTTCGGACCAAGGCGAAGACGGCGCAATATTCCAGACCAAGGCGGAGACGGCGTGATTTTTCGGACCAAGGCGGAGACGGCGCAATATTCCAGACCAAGGCGGAGACGGCGTGATTTTTCAGACCAAGGCGGAGACAGCGCAACTTTCCAGAATAAGGAGGACACGGCGCAATATTCCAGACCAAGGCTGAGACGGCGTGATTTTTCACACTAAGGCGGAGACATCGCAACTTTCCAGACCAAGGCGGAGACGGCGCAAAACTCCAGGCCAGTGCATAAACGACGCGATCAAGAAACCAATCCTCTTTAGCTTCGCAATCGAGATTGATTCGGTGCGACGTTCTAGGCTAAGGCAGAGACGGCGCGACCCCGACGCGATTTTCGCGAGGCACGGCGCGACTTTCCAGTTCAAAGAGGAGGTGGCGCGACCATGGAATAACTCCTTGCGACCGAGGTGACTAAAGAGACTTTCCAGAACATGGCGGAGACGGCGTGATTTTTCAGACCAAGGCGGGGACAGCGCAACTTTCCAGACCAAGGCGGAGACGGCGCAATAATCCAGACCAAGGCGGAGACGGCGTGATTTTTCAGACCAAGGCGGAGACAGCGCAACTTTCCAGACCAAGGCGGAGACGGCGCAATATTCCAGACTAAGGCAGAGACGGCGCAACCAAAAATCAATTCTCTCGACCTTCGTAATCGAGGTAGATTCGGCGCGACGTTATAGGACAAGGCAGAGGCGGCACGACCCCCGACGCGATTTTCGCGAGGCACGGAGCGACTTTCCAGATCAAAGCGGAGACGACGCGACCATATAATAACTCCTTGCGACCGAGGTGAACAGAGAGAGACTTTCCAGACCACGGCGGAGACGGCGTGATTTTTCAGACCAAGGCGGAGACAGTGCAACTTTCCAGACCAAGGCGGAGACGGCGCGACCAAAAACCAATCCTCTAGACCTTCGTAATCGAGGTTGATTCGGTGCGACGTTCTAGGCCAAGGCATAGAATGGCGCGATCCCCGACGCATTTTTAGTGAGGCACGGCGCAACTTTCCAGACCAAAGCGGAGACGGCGCGACCGTGAAATAAATCCTTGCGACCGAGGCGAATAGAGAGAAACTTTCCAGACCACGGCGGAGGCGGCGTAATTTTTCAGACCAAGGCGGAGAAAGCGCAACTTTTCAGACCAAGGCGGAGACGGCGCAGCATTCCAGACCAGGGCGGAGACGGGTTGACCCAGAAAATTTATTTGCGAGCATTGCGACCGGTATGAATACAGCGGGTTTTCACGATAAAGGCGGAGGCGGCGCAACTTTCCTGTCAAAAGCGGATACAGCTCAACTTTCTAGACTAAAGCGGGGACGGCGCGATCAAAAAACTCCTCGCGACCTTCGCGACCGATCCGGATACGGCGCGACTTTCCAGACCCAGCTCGCGATTATTCTCGAGAGCTTTAAAATATCAGTGCTCAACCGGAAAAGAAATACTCGAGACAGGGGTTTGGGTTGCGCACAAATTCGAAACATACCATGACCACGGTCGATCACGGTCATACATACCTCGAGCACGGTCAAAACGTAACTCGATTACGGGTCGAAACATACATAGAGCAGTGTCAAAACTTGAATTGAACCGAGCGGGAATTAACCTTTTTCACGAAACATTTCCACGAATCGACTGTTCAAAGAAATATAAAAATTATTTGGGAAAACTTTGCGCTCAAAATGGTCTAAAATTGGGGATGGAGGGCTAGATGATTGACAAAAAACTATACCTTCAAAATTCGCTAAGAATCATCATGTGTTTTCACCAAAGGACCAAAAAGCCTTTTCATCTTTTAGGCACTTAAATCTATTGGAGTTTTTTTTTAATTTGGTCTACATTTTTTGGCAAAGATTTGATCCAATTTGACATTGTTTTTCAGTTTTTTGGTACAGTTTGTATAAAGTTACTGTTTCCAAGAAAAATCAAAAACAATCAGCAAGATCTTTCATGCATTCAATAACATTACAAACACTCTTTTTGTGAAATTAGATAGAAAGTATAAAGTAAAGTAGTATAAAGTTGAGTAAATAAAAGTAGGTAAACGTAAAAAATAGAGGAAAAAAGTTTAATTACAGTAAAGTACAAAAATTAGGAAAGTAAAACTAATTAGGTAAGAAAATAAAAGGAAATTTAAAAAATCTCAACTAAACAAGAACGAACTAATGTGAAGTAAGTTAAGTAAGCTAAACTAAATTTAAATATAACATTGTTTATCAAGGTGAGGTTAAGGCAAATGAGAACACAAATAAAGTTTAGTAAGAAAATAACTTTTTTTGTGTATAGGTAAATAGGTACAATAAAATTAACTAAAGTTAAGTAAGCTAAAGTAAAAAAAATAAAACGAAGTAAAAATGATGAAATAAAGTTAGTTAAAAAAATAAAATGAAGTATACTAATGGAGTTGAAAGAAAGTGACTAAGTAAGTAAATACAAAGCAAAGTAAAGTAAATTAGCCTAAATTAAATTAGATTTGAAAAAATTGAAATAAACTAGTTAAGAAAGTAAGTAACTAGGTAAAAAGTAAATAAGTGTGTAAATAAGTAAAAGAGTAAGAAAGTAAGTAAGTAAGTAAGTAAGTAGAGAAGTAAGTAAATGAGATAGTTAGTAAGTAAATAAGTAAGCAAGTAACAGAGTAGGTGAAGTAGTAAGTTAGTAGAAAAAAAAAGAAGCAAGTGAGTAAAGAAAGTAAGTATCTAAGAAAGTCAGTAATTAAGAAAAAAACGAAGGTAATTAAAGTAGGGAAACTAAAGTTAGTTGAAGTAACTTAAAGTAAATTGATGGCAAAATTAATTGAAAGTAAAGAAATTTAATTTGAAGCAAAGAAAACTATAATTTTTGAAAAAAGAAGCGAAATACTATAACAAAATTATGTGGAATTTTAAAATTTTTGTATGGTTGAAAACCTTCTAAATTGTAAAAATTAGACAGCAATATATTCAGTACACCAAACTGCCTCTGATTTCATTTTTCCTCCGTTCGAATTTGACAAATTTATTATTTACTACAATTTTGCCCAGAAACTGCCGCCGCCTTTTCAAAATGTTTTTAACGGCCTTTTCACCAAAAAAAAATAGAACATGATAAAGGAAACTGTTAACTGCTGCCAACATTTAAGCTAAACTGCAAAAATTGCTAGCAAATTTTTATTAATGACCATAAAATTCAATTCCACTTTCACCAACACAATTTAGCTAGGTCAAAAAGTCATTTGTCCGAAACAAATATTAGAATAATATGATTCATTTAAGTAACCAAGATCAAGACCAATAATTAGGACTCCAAAAAATGGAATTAGAGCAAATTATGAATTGTGTTCTTCGTTGTTAAGCTAGCGTTAGCAAGATCTTAAGTAGGGGGTATTCTGCTATTTAGGAGGAAAATTTCTTACAATTAGAAAAACCTAGTATGAGGGACCTCCAAAAAATTAAGGAGGCCTTTCCTAGGACTTTATTTTACGTGAGGAACCCTTTGGAAAGAACCCTCCCCTTCCATACCAGAACTACTATTCTGGTTTTACTTGACAAATGAAAGCTATGAACGTTCTTTGTCAAAAATTTGTTTGATACTAAACACTGAAAAATTGTATACGGTAGATTAATGTTAATCTTGGCAAGCAGCAATTACCAGCAAAACGGGAGCTTAATCAGTTTCTTGTTTTTTCCGAGAAGATCAAGCTGGAGAATGTCAACAGTACTGCCATAGTTTGTGCCAAATGATGGCTCTTTTCTCCTTCCTCTATCTCTTAGTTTCAAATTTGCAAAATTACTGAAACATCATTACGAGACCAAACTGTGTACTGAATGAGCGCACAATTTGATGCCTGTAAAACGCTAGAATCCAGATAAAAATCTTTGAGCATTTTTTGAAGTGCACGTAGATTCTACATACAAAACCTCCGCCTGCAGCGTAAGTTTTGCAGTTTTCGCACGGTTGAACGCTGCCATTTATTCCGAATGTCAACAAAATCTGCAAAACTTAAATTTTTAAAAAACTGATGAGAGAGGATTCCACAGATCGTACGCAGATTCCACATATGAATGCTGATTCCGCGAAATCGTCATCGGTAATGGTATAAAAAAAAACATTTATTTTTGTTTTCTACAAAGTATTCTGGGTTTCGTGCTGTAAATTTCACAAGTTTTTCTGTTGTTGGATCAATTTCGAGCAATACTGTCAAAAAAAGTTTAAGAAAAGTAGCAAGGTTGCGGATACTGTGGTATATTATGGTTGTCAAAAGTCTATGGAATTGGCCTGGTGACCCAATGAACATTTAGGATATTTTTTAAATCGTATATCGTAACATTAACAGGTTATTCATAAAGATTTATAAAAACAAATATGAAAAGTGAAAACTTCAGAGGTGGAGAAAAAGTGGATCAGAAATGAAATTATCTCATTACAACCTATATGTAATTCAAAGTTTGTAAATAAAAGATTTTTCATAACGCATCTGAGTGTAAGTATTCAAACAGTATTCGGATTGATCATTTTAAAAATAGATCTATCTTTGCATTTCTTTTATAAATTAAGAGATCTAACATATGCGAATTTGAACAAAGCATTGGTAAAGTTTCAACATTGCTATAGAAAAACCCACATTGTTTTCTATAAATTTGTTGCTGAGTCAACTCGAACACGATCGAACTCGAACTCGATCAATCCTGAATCGATGGAAAAAGCATCGAAAATTTGTTTAGAAAAAATAAATAATGTTTCAGGAAATAACTGACTTTTACAGCGAAGCAGAAAAGAACTCCAGCGGTCAGAAGTTTTTCGGTTTATAATTTTCCAAAAAATCAACAACTCTTGATGGTGAAAAACAAATTTAGATTGAAGGCATCGTAATTAAACCACTTAGCTTTTTCATGAAACGCAGGCTCACTTTGAACATTTCTGATTGTATAGGCCGTAATTTTCTTCAACAGACTTTTCAAGCCTTTTTTTTTCAACCCAATTGGGTCCTTTCTCCCTTTCTCATTTCAAGTAAGCATCTTTTGTATAGTGGTGTAATGAGAGGTTTTTCAAGGCTAAAAAAAGATCACATGCCAAGTAAGTCCACATGCTAATTTTTGTCACTGTCGGAACATTTGAGCAAATAAATTACACTAAAAAATTGTAGCTGGCGGGAAATAGGAACGAACCGCAAATTTTCTCATAGCGTGCTATCAAGTAAGTTACCTGACACACTTTAATTTTTGTTGCGTCTTTCCCATTATAGCCTATTAGTCAATTGTAACATCCTATAAAAAAATCATTTAGAATAAATTAACATTCACAGTGAGATAACATGTGCTTGTTTAATGTTTTATACATTATTCATAAATCTATGCAGCGCTTAGTTTTGAATCACCAAAACATGGATCTACCTTTGTATGGATGCAAAAATTAAGGAACGTATAACGGTCGAAGGGAAGTCAAGTAAATTTGACAAACTGGGGGGCTATAATTTTTTTCTCTCGGCTGGAAGGGCTATATTGGGAAATATATCCTTTCTTGTTGCTGTGAACGAAATTATTTACTTAAATATTTCAGTACTTAAGCAAAAAACAAAACACTCCGAGTGCATTCTATAATTTTCGAAGCGTTGACATTCTCCGAAAAATCTAATGGCTACTAAAAACTGTTTAGCTGAAAACGTGTTGAGACGGAAAAATATAACACTTCCCTAAATATTGACGAGGCGAATGAAAAAGAAAAAGTGGCCCAACTAATGGAAACAATTGAAAAGAAAGAAATGAAGACCAGGTACTTGGTTTTCAAGTAGACCAGCCACAACCAAGATCGTTTTTGATAATAATTAGAATTCCAAAAAATGGAATTAGACAGAATTATGTATCGTGTTCCTTGTTGCTAGGCTAAGGTTAGCAAGATCCTAAGAGGTGGGTCTTCTGCTACTTGGGAGGAAAATTTCTTTCGTGTAGAAAAATCTAGTATGAGGGAACTCCAAAAAATTAAGGTCGCCTCTGCAAGGATTTGGCTTTACGTGAGGATCCCCCTTTGGAAACACCCCCCCCCCCCGTAGGATCCGGGAACTGATAAAATACTACTATGCTGGTTTTATACTGACAAAAGAAAGCTATGAACGTTCTTTTTCAAAACTTTGTTTGCTACTAATCACTGAAAATCTGTAAATGGTAGATTATTATTTATCCTGGCAAGCTGCAAGCACCAGCAAAATGTAAGCATAATCAGTTTCTTGGTTGTTCCGAGAAGATCAAGCTGGAGAATTTTAGCAGTACTGCCATAGTTTGTACAAAAATATGGCTCTTCTCTCCTTCCTCTATCTCTTAATTTCAAATTTGCAAAATTACTGTAACGTCATTACGAGACCAAACTATGTACTGAATGCGCGCACAGTTTGGTGTCTGTAGAACGCTGGAATCCAGGTACGGTCTTTGAACATGTTTTGAAGTGCACGTGGATTCTGCATAAGAACCTCTGCCTGCAAGGTAACTTCAGCATATTTTGCAGGGTTGAACGCAGCCAGTTATTCTGAATGTCAGCAAAATCTGCAAAACTTAAATTTTTAAAAAACTGATGAGAGAGGATTCCACAGATCGTACGCAGATTCCACATATGCCTGCGGATTCCGCGAAATCGTCATCGGCAATGGTAAAAACATGCATTTATTTTTGGATTCGACAAACTATTCCGGGTTTCGTGCTGTAAATTTCGCAAGTTTGTCTATTTTTGGATCGATTTTGAGCAATACAGCCAAAAAATGTTAAATTAAAATGGCAAGGTTGCGGATACTGTGGTATATATTCTCAGCTTGCTTCAAAGTTCAACCTAATTTCAAATGTTACATAGCGTGGCCTCGTAATGGTTTTCAAAAGTCTATGGATACGCATGGTGACCCCATGAAATTTTAGGATATTTTTAAGTCGTATATCGTAACATTAACCGGTTATTCTTACAGATTTGTAAGAACAACTATGAAAAACGAACACTTCAGAGGAGGGGGGGGGGGGGAGTGCAGCGCTTAGTTTTGTATCACTAAAATATGGATCCACCTTTTATATGGATGCAAAAATTAAGGAAAGCATAACGATTGTTTTCAAGGCAAGTAAATTCGTCAAACTGGGGGGCTATAATTTTTTTTTTCTCTCGGCTGAAGGGGTTATATCGGAAAATATGTCCTTCCTTGTTGTCGTGAACTAAAGCATAGAAAATTTTAGCATTACTGTCATAATTTGTACAAAATGATGGCTCTTTTCTCCTTCCTCCAACTCTCATTTTCAATTTTGCAAAATAACTGTAACGTCATTACGAGACCAAATTGTGTACTGAATGAGCGCACAATTTGGTTTCTGTAGAACGCTGGAATCCAGAGAGAAGTCTTTGAATATGTTTCAAAGTGCACGTTGATTCTGCATACAAAACCTCTGCCTGCAACATAAATTTTGCAGATTTTGCAAAGTTGAACGCAGCCAGTTATTCCGAATGTAAGCGGTTTCTGAAAATTGTAAGCGAATTTTGCAAAATTTAAATTTTTTAAAGAACTGATGTGAGAAGATTCCGCAAATCGAACGCAGATTCCACGTATGCCTTTGGATTCCCCAAAATTTTCATCGGTAATAGTATAAGTTTACGTTTTATTTTTGGAATCGACAAACTATTCCGCGTTTTTGCTGTAAATTTCAAAAATTTGTCTGTTTTGGATCTGTTTTGAGCAATACAGCCAAAAATGTTGAAGAAAAAAGCAAGAGCGGGAATACTGTGGTATATATTTTTTTAGCTTGCTGCTAAATTTAATCTTATTTCGCATGATACATAGCTTGGCATCGTAATAGTTGTCAAAAGACTATGGATTTGGCATGGTGACCCAATGAAAATTTAGGATTTTTTCTAAATCGTATATCGTAGCAGTAACTCTTATTCATAAAGATTTGTAAAAACAATTATGAAAAACTAAAACTTCAGAGGTGGAGAAAAAGTGGATCAGAAATGAAATTATCTCATTAAAACCTATATCTAATTCAAAGTATGTAATTCAATGATATTTTCTATAACATCTGAGTGTAAGTATTCGATCAAAAAAATGGTTCATCAATTTAAAATTATGTTTATCTTTGCATTTTTTTAAGAATTGTGGGATCATTCTTCTATCTTAATAACATATGCGCAAAACATTGGCAAAATTTAAACATTGCTATAGAAAAACCCGCATTGTTTTCTATAAATTTGTTGCTGACGTCAACTCGAACCCGGTAATTTTTTGAAAAAAATCTCAATATAACGAAAACCTAAAAAATAATAAATAACAAATAATAAGACTGACAGGCCTTTTCATGAAACCAATGACACAAAATAGATTTTGATTAGAAGTCAAATCCGAGTTTTTGTGTTCCTTTTTGTACAATATATACGATTTATGCTTCTCATTTTCTTGACTTCAATTTTAAAATACTCTTGCACAGAAAAACCTAAATTGATTTATTACATTGTCACAGTCAACTAAAATTTTGGGGAAAATTCGCTGAAATTAATCAGTGGCAGAACTGATTAAAAAATTGCGGAGCCTATAAAATCTTTAATGCTAATACTTGCATAAGACTCGTATGGTGGATACAGATCACAACATATTGGCCAAATTTCTGTTGCAGCATGCTATTTGCGCAAATAGACAATTGTAACCATCTAGAGGATGATTCTTCACTCTCTGTTTTTAAAAAAAACTTCGTATTGTTATTTGAATTTATTATCCAGGTCAGCATGCTTGGCTAACTCCGATTTCCAAGGAAAACAAACAGTAAAAAGAAAATAAATTTTTCCAATTTAAGTTATTTTGACGATGACACCGAAAATTGATAATCGCTACCAAAAAAGTTCAATGTTCAGTTCATGTAACTTTTATTAGGTCGGTGCCATACTCACAAAAAACTTCCTTGTCCAAAAAAGATCCGTCAAATCTGCCCATTGAATAGTCTCAGTAAACGCATTTTTGCTTTCGTTAACTGGCAAGATGATAAAGTAAAGAAACTCAAATCTAGAAAACCAGCGCTCTCTGATCTCTGAAACTAAATAATAAGTTGATCAAAACAATTATAACACAATCAAACAACAAGAGTAAAGAAAGACAAAAAAGAGAAAACTTTTTTTGGCTTAAATGACATAAAACACAAATGTAAAAATCAAAATAAAACTAATTGCTAAAGCACCGAAAAATTAGAAAAATTAAAAAAGAGGAATAAAAGATATACCAATTGTTTGAACATAATTTTTGATAACAGGGACTTCTTATTTTTTTGCAAAAAACTGGCAAATTTTGAACTTTGACTGATAAAAACACAAATAAATAGCGAAAAGAGCATAAATTTAAAACTTATTGATAAACAAAAGCCATTAACACACATTACATAGCATTAAAAGGAATTGAAATACCAGCCAAAATTTTGCATTTATTAATCAGCAAAAAAATCGAATCTCCATGCCAAAAACGAAAAAAAAACGAATCTAGGTTTTTTTCGAAAAAAGCTAATGTTTTTTTTCTAGTTTTGTTTTTTAAAGGAACTAAGCTTTTGACATACAGCATAGAAATTATACCTTAAAGCTGAAAATAGTAGACAAGCATCTGTACACTCAAATGAAAAGAACTCTAGAAAATGAAAACCTAAAATTTCATGTATCCATATTTTGATAATGTTCCTAGATTTTGCCATCTTTCAAGCAAAATCCCTGCTATCCTTGTTCACAAACATCTAACAGGCTGTAAACCAACGACCAGGCCTTAATCATTACCATTTCCAGTGTAAATTTTTGCACTGTATGCCAGTGTTTTGAATCTTGTTGCATTTTTCTACAATTCTACGGCTTTTTTGACTTATTCTCAATCTCCCTTGTTATTGGAATTTTCTCCTTCTACGTTGCATTCAAGCATTGGGTTTAAAGTGATATTGCAGTTTGCAGAATTGCAGTTTGCGGTTACAGCAATGTTTTGAACTATATTCCAGCGTTTGTATGCAGTGCTTGTATCGTGTTTGCAGACTTCCAGATACGAAAAGAAATTAAACTCGGAATATAAGCAAAAAAAAAGTATAATTGCGAATACTTTCTATAAAAAAGTTTTTGCTCGCATAAGGACAAAAATCTGGATATTTTGATTGCTTCCTGACTTCTATAAAAACCTTTTTTCGATCATTTCGAAAACATGATGAAATTTTAACACAAAACCTATCGCGCGGTAAAGGCAAAAAAGCATTTTACAACTTCTTTTAATTTGGAAAATGACAATTTTCCAAATTGCATCAAAAGTAGTTTTTTTGCCAATATTCACAAAATTAACACAAACGAAGAAGCGCATCCAAGTTACACGCCCAACAAAATATAAATCAAAACTCGAATGTCAAACAACTTAGTGCAATTAATAAAACGTGTTAATCGAAACTATTCTTCACTTAAGTAAATATACAAAATTTCAGGGAAGTATAATAAGCATAGCCTTAAAAGCATATCCTTAAAAAGCACAGCAAAAAAAGTTATAGTAAGCATAGCCTTGAGTGAAATAATTGCACATGGGAACAAATAATAGCCTTAGACGCTCGGTTTGACAATGCTCAAGTTGTAACCTGCGAGAAAAACTATGCATGCTTTGGATTTGATAAAAACATATACATGGCACAAGAAAAAATGTATTTGAATAAAGAGTCAGTTTCATTTTGCTCTTTTTGTTGTGCGCCATTCACACTTTTTGACCCCAATTCATGGAAACTGTAGCCAAAAACCTAAATTCAAAACTAGGCCAGTTCGAAGATTTCTAATTTAACCACGCTTTTATATAACATTTAACTTCATCATTTCAAGTCAACATCAGAAATTGATTTCAATAACTTTGTGATCTAGCACAATTTTATTGTTTTTTTTCAAATCAATGGCCAATCATAAAAAGTATGAAGTTTGATACTGAGACTTTATCACACTCAAGTTTTATCCACTTAAGAATCTGTTCCATGACTTCCAACAACTTCTCCACAAATCCAAGGTTGATCTTGGCACATAATTTTGTTTTTGAACCAATTAAACGTTAAAAAATGGTCTGGGTGCTTATATGGAATATCGGGAGACCAAGTTCCTCCAACTTGGAGACGATAAGGGGTGTCAAAATTTTTATAGGGGAATCCACGCCGATAATGAGATCTTTTCAAATGACCTTCCCCGAAGCCTAATTTAGTAATAATATAAACATCACAGTCTTCTAGGTAGACTGACCATATTAGGTTCAATTTTTTGTTTTCTTCAGTATAATCCGTCAATCTGGAAAAGTATTCTTCCGGTTTAATTTTCAAACCCTGTAGTCCATGACCATAGTAGCTATCGAATTGTCCGGCACAACAACCCACAACTTTTACAAAAAAATTATGTTCTTGATACTTTGGTCCAAATACTGCAGCAGAAGCCTGGCGTGCGTTATGTTTGTACAATACAAATTTGTCATATAGATCACGATAAGCATTGAGAAACACGTTTGTATGCTCAATTGCTGGGTTGATACCATCGATGTCAGTTCTGTAATCAGATAGACAATAAAATTTGCTTGCTTTCCGACAAATGGGCCAAACGTTGTTACCAGATACTTTAACTGGTATGTCAAATGTAACTGATGACCATGTAATGCCAGTTATTGGATAAAAAACATCATCGGAACGGTTTTTAATAACTGCAATTAGGAAAATTGCTGATGCGAGAAGAAGTTTCATTTTTTCTCAAACTTTGTCCAAATGAAAATCTAAATCTTGATAATCTTGTTGTCTAGCTGTCTATAGTCGATAAAGCTAATACTATGATTTGAGAGTAATGATTCCGAGCTGAATAGTTTACTAGAGCCAGATGTCAGTTTTGCGAATGAATGATTTTGTTTACTATTTGAGCTGCAAAACTGATCAATTGAAGCCGCTGAAGTTGACCACTTAATTAACAATTTCAAGTCAACCACAAAGTTTTGCTTTGCGTTAAAAGTGAGAGCAGTTTAAATTCAGACTCAATTTGTAAAATGCATGCAAGCTGTTATAGTCAGCAATGTTTCATATAACTCTGATTTTTAATGATGGATGAAGGAGACATGTCTTATTCATAAACTCAAAGCTAATCAGTTTTGATCCATTTCGATATCGATTATACACGAAGTTAAATCAATCAAATTTCAAGTGACTGAAACTTGTATAAAAATTGTTATTTTTTCCATAAACCAAAAAGTTGATTTTTTTTCTAATTTTGGATTTTGGAAAAATTTTGGGTTGTGTTCGTCACACCGTACTCAAGTGACAAAGACCTTGGTTTACTCAAAGCACCAAATGTTAGACAATTTTGCATTTACAAGGCATAGAAAACTACCTGAATTGCTTTAAGGCTGTTTTTCACGAACGACATAACAAAAATATCAAACTTTTAAATTTTGGCAATTATCGTCAACAACGGTTGTTTTCAAAATTCAAATTTTTAAATTATCAGACGTCGTATGACAAGCATTTTTCCATAAATTTGATGTATGGAATTGTATGATAAACATTTTTAGTGTATGGAGGTCAACCCCGGGGCATAACATTTCCCAAAAAAAATTGTAGTCATGAAAAAACTTACATCCAGTTTTCCGTCTTGTATCCTGCTATAAACGAATATTTTGAAAAAAAAAGAACCTGCCTGATTTCCATGTTGCTTGTTCTAGATGTCTGACTGAAAAGCTAAAAGTTTCCTTGAAAAAAAAGCCGCAAAAAGTATTTGAACACAGATTGCATGCATGTACATCAATTCTTGTTTTTAAGTCCTAATTATAAATATAATGCATACTACTCGAATGATATTTTTGCTAAGAACAAAAACGATGCAACCAAAAGAGCAACAGATAATGTAGACAATTGTTGCAGTAGGTCAGATAAAGTCATCAAAATTTAGAATAGAAGTTTGGGATTTTGCTTTATCACGAGCACACACACTTCCGAGAGCAGGAATTGTAACATTGAAATATTTCGTTTCTAGTGCAGACCGATTTTATCGCCTTCTGTTAAGGTAACTTTAATTGTAGTCGTATAGCTATCTAAAGAGTCCAATCATTGAGAGGCAGGTTATGGATCTCAAAATAAACACGTGAAAACCGTCGTGAAAGTTTTGAAACTGAAATTTTTGATCGCGCTGGCTAGGCCGTGCCGTTGCTTTTTGAGTCGCGCCGTTCCCGAGCCGCACCGTATCCACCTTGGTTGCGAAAGTCGCGCCGTTTACACCCCGTTCGCGAAAGTCCTTTAAAAATTTTTCTTGGTCGCGCCCTTTCCATGTTGGTCTGGAAAGTCGCGTTCTCTCCATTTCTTTCTGGTGAATGTGTTAGTAAACTTTTTGTCATGAGTTTCTGCTCAGGTGTTTGCGGCTGTTTTACTGCTAAATTTTTGTGCTTGTGCTGATTTGGCAGTTCGCTGTTGTTTTTTTTCTCACTAGTTCCTTTCTTTTTCATAGCTCTAGTTGTATTGCAGTAATTGGGAAACTCAGCTTCGCTTCTGTGTTGAATAATTGTTTTTATAACTCTCAATGATTTTTTGTCATGTTATGGATGTTTTCAGAGTTTTCAGAATAAATGATTTTTCTACATTTGATTCGTGACTATGTTATCATGTCAGAGGAAAATTGAAACAACACATCGACAGGAAATATTTTGCAAAAAACACATTTAGAAAGTTTTGAAAAATCTCGATGACTATCTGTTTGAGGCAAAGTGAGGCAACTGATTAAATAACGCTGGTAGCTCACAGATACAAGCTTTTTCAGGAACTTATTATAAAAACTAAAAACAATATGATACATTTTTTGCCGAAAATTGCCTCGAAACTTATATTCAAAAAAAATGTAAGCTTCAAAAATGCAGTTTTAGAGTGTATGCTTGTCGATATGTTCAATTTTTTTTGTAAGTATAATTTATATACTTATCTTCAATTAAATTTTTTTTTGATGATGAAAAATAGCATGATTGTAGGCGCATTACCAGAATTTGGTAATTATAAGAATAGAAACTTTGTTACAAATCAGACCACGGAAAAAAATAAAGGTTGTCTCTTGCAGTTTAAAAGCATTTTCCAAAATCTATATCTGGTTTTTTAATCAGTTCCAGGGTTTCAAACTTTTTTCACATATCCAAAGATTGATTAATTCACAAGATTTTCTCTTTGAACTATTTCAAAACTAAAGTCAGGACGCTCATCGTTGCATATTTTGAAAAGGTAAGATACCAAATTACCCTAAAATGATCCCTCTTCGATAATAGTCGGAGAACTATAATTTACTAAACAACGAAGGATAATTTAGTAATCATTTTAATGTCACAATCTTCCAGAAAGTATGACCAGATTAGTTTTTGTTCAATGGGTTTTTTTTTCACTATAATCAGTCAATATAGAAAACAAAAATTGCCAAATAAATTTTACACCCTGTAGCTCAAGATTATTGTAACTGTTAAATTAGCCAAGACAACCGTCAGTCGTGAAAAAAAAGGTGCCGCCGATAAGTTGGTTCAATATCTTCAACAGAAGCAAGTAGCTTGTTATCTTTAAACAACCAATACTTCTCATGAAGCTCACAATATATACAAAAAGTACAATGCTTTAGGTAAACAGCTGGGTTGATGACATCAATTTCACTTCTGAAATTAGATAAACAAAAAATGCGGATTTCTTTTTTGAAGAACATTTATTTGTTTCTGAATGGCGGGTAAGTTAAAATGCAGCTGTTTAAATTGTTATAAAGAAAAGAACTCTTAGTCAAGCTAATAATTCATTTTATTGTAAAAATAGTATTTTATGTATACTGATGAAACTTGAAACTTAAGTGAATAGTGTGCCTAGCTATTGTTTATTAAAAATTTTTTCTCAGTTATATCTAATACAGGGATCATAGCTATGAATTTTTATATGTCTGTTTTGCTGTTTTAACTGTCTTTTGAATTAAGAAGTTGGACTGCACAATGATAGCAGTTCAGAATAAAACAGAGCAGAGTTTTGTAATGTGTCCGTTTTTGTGATGAAAAGAATTCAACCAACCTTTTTAAAAACAGCTTTATGATCTCAAAATAATCTGTTTTAGCTGTTTTTATTTAGTATTTTATTCCACATACTTTTCAGTGTTTGCGCTCTAGTTTTTCGGTAGCTGCCAAAAAACTGCAAATTTCTGATGTTTTTTTTTGCTATGGAAGCATGAATTGTTCAAGAATTCTATTCAATAATTTCTATTTCGATCTCGGACCCAAAATAATTCAAATAAATTGCAGGGCATGAAAATTAACGCTCCCCTTTGGATCATGGAATGAGAAGCTATCTAAGTATATCAAACTTTTGATTATTTTGAGCCTATGCGCAAAAAAAAACATTTCAGTAGAATCTCGAAATAAAGCTAAACTTTAGCAAAAACACTGAGGCGCTATGAGGTGTCAAGGCGTTTTAAATTGTGATGAAACTTAAATTTTCAATTGTTTTCATGCGCTTAATGCATATAGTATTTTTTCTGTAAGATCAGGTATAAAACTCTTGTTACTTATAGCTTTGGTAAAAAATTACATGACTTCTTTTTTTACGTCCTTCAAACTCATAACTTCTATTTGTACGTTCTTGAAAATAAATTTTAACAGGACTGCTCGTATCAGGGCGAAGCCCTGAATGTTCCGACTGCCTTTTAAGGTTTATGGAGCAGTAATAACATTAAAAAATAAATGTAAGAAAAAATAGAATGCAATTTTTTTTTTCTAAAATTTGAAATTTTTTAATGAAAATCATCCCCCCACACGCCATACAAAGTACAAACGGATAGATTTTGCTCCTTGTAACAAACCAATTATGGCGAATAAGCTTCTTTTAACCAATTTGGAACGATTTCTAAGACGGATTAACCCTCCGCTTACGCGTTAATAGCGCGAAATATATCGCGCGTTAATTGTCCCAAATTGGCCAAAATGGCAATCTTTAAACCCCCATAACTTTACGAAAAATGATCACAGGTGAAATATCTTTTCAAAATTGAGCTCAGGACAACAATACCTTTCGAATGATATTAAAAAATTCCGTCAAAAATGGCTAGTTAAAAAGTCGAAAATTGTCTGAAGAAAAAAAAACCCACCCCGAGCACAAATATTCCGTTACTTTCGTATCGAAAGTCGGAACAATAACAATCAATAATCAAACAGTTTTAATGTTTTGCAGCTGTGAAAAAGGGAGCTCTATGTTCTCCCCGCTCACTATCAATTCCTTCTCTGTTCATTCGTTCTCTGAACTGCAATCTACTTGTCGGCAACTTGAATGAAAGTTTCCGTTTGATTTTTTTTGTTTTTTTTATAAATAAAAAATCATTATGCACGAAAATGATTTTTTTCTTGTATTTAAAAACAAATTTTTGATTGTTTTTGGCGAAAAAAAAATTAAAAACATTCAACGATCTTTGTATATAATTAAGTTCTCTGATCTTCAAAATTCCAGTAAATTTTTGTTTCATATTTAAGAGAAGCTATTTTGGAGAAGCTTTAGGATTTTAATAAGTTCACATACGCTTTTGTTCTTGTCGAGCAATAGTTCAACAAAGTATGAAATAGTTATAAAACTCGTTTTTACGTATTCTGATCGGATTACTTGCTAGCATCCAATTATTTTCACAAATCAAATCCCGAAATGTCTAAATTCTCAATCACGCCAGTCTCGATATTATTTGTACAACTCAGCAGACAACAGAATTATGGAAACACGTGGTAACTGTGTTATAGAAGAGAAAACCAAAAACAAAAACAACCAACAACAAAAAAAAACATCATTTTGGTAATGAAGGTTCCGTTTTTGAATGAAAGCACCTGAAGCCCAAATGCTGTCAGGGTTATTCTAAAACAATATCAGATGGAATTGTATCAGTAACATCTTGACAAATTTATTCAGAAAAAAAATTAAGAGAAAATTTTGCGAAGTTCAAAAGTTACGAAAAAACAAAAACTCAGAACAGCAGAATAAGCCTAGAAAAATTGAAAATAATACTAACATAATTTTAAACCGATTTCAGAATTATCCAGAGAGAATCGGAAAATTCCGCAAAAAAATTTTTGCTAAATATTATGAGTTTTGAGAAAAGGCATCTGATTATAATTAAAGTCGGAACTTAACGAGAATTTTAGCGACAAACTCTAAGCCATTTCTATGTTTGGTTCTTCCCAACCAGACAAAAATTTCCTTTCTGTTGCTTGTGTAGATACTAGACAATTAATTAAAAAAATGGGGTAAATTATGTTTATTATATACAAAATAAAATTTACAATTGAATGAAAATTATAAAATACTATTTGATTTTAATTCTTTGTTGCTGTTGCTATCAAAAAATGTGACAAAAACAATTGTTTCTGAAATGATTTTGTTTCTTCGGAACAGTTTCGTTTTTGATCTGCCGATTACAAATTTCCATGCCAAAAACTAAAAAATGTCTAAGGCTCCAACCTGAAACTTTTTTCACGACCATTTGTTTTTAAGTGATAGGAAATGGAAAATGAACTACTTTGATCGAAATTATTCAAATTACGACTATCAACGCGCAATATAATGAGCTTCCTTTGAACGCGTAAGCGGCAAGTTAAATCAATTTTATAAGAACCTGTCTTTTTGCAGAAGTTGGCAGACGCAAAAAATGTCACATTGTATTTATCAGTGCGTCTGGAAAAGATACAAAAAAAATGTCCTAAGGCTTTTCGTGCACGATCATGTTGAAGTCTGAATATGTGCCGTTTCGTGCGTCTATATATTTTTGTTGATATAATGAACAAGTGAGTGGAACCGCCCATGTTTGGTGCCCCTCCCTTTGATAGAGTGCTAAGTCACAACAACCTTCGATATTTAGTCTACATATCTTTGAGGAGTTGGCAGAAGGCAAGCTAGACTCCCGATTAGGGAGATCTCGGGTGGTCGCATTTTGAGCACAAGAGTTTCCAGTCTCTCGTCCCCGTACAGGCCTCTGACGACTGTAGGACCACGCTTGCTTCTTGAAGCAATGGTTTTATAGGCTCTTCAGCACCTTTTAACTTCTTGGACACTTAGGGCACTGATATACGCTCGGGTCTATTGCAGAGTGTATCTTTTCCTCTGCAGTCGCCCCTAGTTCTTCCTTATCTGGTGACTTTCGTTTCGTTCTCGTGACTTTCGTTCTACTGTAACTGAATATTCTTCGCCAATGCAGGTTGGCTATCTTAATGTGCGCTTTCAGCCACCTGAGTGTCTTGTATTGCATTTTCCAACGTTTCCCTGGCCACTTTAGATCCTTTGGTACATCTACGCTAAAGGGTGCCATGCCGAGTGTATCTAACTCTATCTAACTCTAGCGCATCAAAATTGTTTTTGAGATATCTCTGCATCTCCATCCTTTCAGCAAACAATCTGTTGCAATTTCCAGACTCACAATCGTCTACTTGGAGGCGTGACCCTACCATTAGTGACCCGACGATTATACTTTAGTGGTTTTGGGTATGGCAGTCGTTTTTCCTTATCAGCACCCATAGCCTTTCGAGGTCCAGATTTAAAGCCTTTATCCAATCTTTGCTGTACGCCCTGCTTGTTGAGCGAGTGATGTTATTGCTTCTACTTGAAGCCTTTTGAGTGAAACCCACAGGTTGGCTATTCGTACAGCCATTTCTACTTCAATGCTTTTCAACTGATTTTTCTCTGCAATTTGAACGTTAGTACATGTCCTCTTGCTGTCTAACTTGAGAAATAATCACCTGACTTTGTTCAGAACTGCAATTAGTTTCTCAAAGTCGACTTTTCTGATGAATGCATTTTCAAGCCCGTAGAGTAGTGTTGGCTTAATAAAAGTCTCCACTAATCGCACTTCCGTTCTCATCCTGATTAAGCCACGTACTAGAGCTGGCCTCAATCTCACAAACGCTGTTCTAGCTTTCCTGCATTTGTGTGCTATGATTTCGCCAATGTCTCTTTCAGCATTAAGCGAGCTGCTCAGGTACAAAAAAGAATTCACTTCCTTAACTTTTTCCCAATTCAGGTAGATATTATTTGATCGTTCTTCATTCAATACAACCATCTAGGTTTTACTTAATGATATCTCCATCCCTGCATTTGGACTTGCTGATTCAGAGAACTAAGATTTTGTTGTTCCTCTTCATTTCTGTCGGACATAGTCATCAGCATATTCAAGGTTACCGAATTTTGAACCTCTTTTCACACCTTTCTTGCACACTTTGTCAAAAATTAGATTGAAGAGAGTGGGGCCGATTACGCACCCCTGTCTCACTCCTCTTTCGAGCACGAACTTGTTTAGCTAGTCTAATACAACTTCAGCCTGCTCATGCAACTGCCAAATGATGCGTCTCAGAGGGTTGCGCACTTTTCGATTTTTCACTTAGGGCTGTGAACAGTACTGTCCTGTCCACAGAACCCAAGGCCTTTACAGGAACTATAAAGATCAGTATCAGCATTTTCTTTGCTTCACGTGCCTGTTGAATCCTTCTTCGAAGAGTCCTAATGACCTGTATCGTGCTTGTGCCACTTCTGAACCCGTAATGTACGTTGTCTAAGTTTCGGTCCGTGCTTCTCTCGATTCGATTTTTCAGTATTTTACTCAGAACCTTTTCTTCAATATCGATAGCTGATGTTTTTTGCTCTTCTTCAAAAGGCTGATTACTTGCGCATCTCGAACAACCGTATTTTCACTCTGTCCTGGTGCCTTTCATAAGGACAGCGACTTGGTTCTGAGCTTGATTTCTGCCTTGCTTGGGGCATTGAGCAACTTGTCTGGTGCTTTCTCTGATATCAACTCCTTGAGATCTGCATCCACGACATTTCTTTCTTTGAAGAGCGTTTCATAATGCAATTGAAACCGCATGTTGCTCGGCCCGGTAGTGTTCTTGGCTCGTTCAAACTAGGTTAAACGGTAAGTTCTTAGAGATTCCTTTAAAACTCAAACGCTTCTTTTACAGAAATTTGGGAAAACAGATCTTCAAAACTATGAAGATCTGCTGCCACTGGCCTTTCCTTGCACTCAATCGTGATGCGTTTAACTCCGCGATCGAGTGCTACGGGCCTTTTTTCAGTTCAGAGCTTCTCTGCGCCAAAATATCTTGAAGATTCTCTTTCTTTCAGGGTCTTTTCCTTTTCCGCTATTGTCAGGTGAGCTGCCCAACACTCTGATATGACAGGAAAACCTTGCTCTAATGGCTGGTCTTTAATCAGTCGTTACCAAAGCTGAGTTAAGTCTTCTGGCTTTGCAATTAATAAAAGCTCCTTGCCCAACCGATTTTTGAGTTTTTCTAGTTCTCTGGCACAATTTAGGATCATTTCAGTCTTTCTCTTCGACTCCTCCTTTTTTCTGATCCCCTTCACATTCCTTTTGATCTTCCTCACAATTTTTCTTCCGATCAAAATCAGAATCGCATGAACCAAATGGAAGCTGTCTCCCCTTGCACTTCTCAAATCAATTAGAGAAAGACTTTTCTGAGCTGATTTGCCTGCGCACATGAGGGCAAAGTTTTTTAGAGTTAAATGACCTCTTCTTAGGTGCCTCCACGTGCCAGCTCTTAGATTCGGTTTTTGGAAAAAGGGGTTCTCAAAATGTAGTTTGTTTTCCAGGCACCATTCGCTGAGCAGCATTCCATTTCTACTGGTCTCATCGACTATGGTGAATGATTCGACTGTTCTTGGCATGACTGCGCGTGTTTCTCTGCGAAAAACTGCGTTAGAGTCCCCTAGGACTATGAGCGAATACTTGTCCTTGCAGTCAACTTTTTCTGTGAGTATCATAGAAAGCTCTTCTAGGTACTCGAGGTACTCGAATGGGGCACAAATTGATATAAAATTGAGATTTGTCCCGCAAACTTTAAACCAGCCTACAGCCTTTCTTGGTGAAAGAGCTGTAAACTTGAAACATTTGACCGATGAGTCAAACAAAAAACTAACAACCTTTTCTGATCTTTTTCTAATTTTTTTTCACCCCACTGTGAGCAGGTATGTTATTATCACAACACTTGCGCGTATCTGATCCTCTAAGGTGACGTCATTTAATGCGATCAAGTTTATTTTCCTTTCTATCATCATCTTAGTCAGTGTATCCAGGAATTCATCCTGACATGCACTCCTGCAGTTCCACTGTGCAATCTTGAACTTCTGTTCCTGTACAGAGGGCCCTGTAACTTTTTGACTTGACCCTCTGACAGGGGAACTGTTTCAGTTCCCCAGTTGTACGGTGCTCTCTCGCACTTCCTTTTCGAGATCGGTCTTTTCGGTAGTTTTGCTGCCATAAACCGCCCATGTCTATGTTTTGCGCTCCCTTGCTCCATGCACGATAAATTCCTGTTCCACACGCGTCATGCATTCAATAAAAATTTTAGAGCTGGAACTTTTATAATACAAAAACATTGTTTTTAATCAATTTATCATTATTACGAATTGTTTTTCCATGCCCAAATACGTTCTCCTAGTGTTTTTATGTTTCATTTCCCTCCTGAGATAGCATTCGAGTGTGCACTATACACTAAGACCCATGTATATTGCTGCCCAAACTTGACACCAAAATTGGCTAATCAATGACTTTTGACGGCAATGAAACTCGATTGTAATAGAAAAAAAAAGATCTTTAAGGCCAATAAAACGAAGTATTATCATGATTTTTTTCATTAATCAAAGAATAATATGGAGAACAAAACTGTTTTGATTATCAGAGCTGAACTATTTATAAATTGATAACCGTTTCTGACCTCAGACCAAGTTACTCTTTCCGTGCATTTTCCGTGTCTGTCGCTTTTTCATTAAAACATAAAGAACTCTCGAATCGGAATTTTTATAAATTCAGCTAAGTTTTTATTATCAATCATTGGTAACAAAGAGTGCGTCAAGCTACTTAGCGTTCCACAGAACCAATTTGAGCCCGTGAACTCCAATTCATTTTATTGATTGCGAGGATGTTTCCGCAGCAAGAACAACTCTGTAACTTGTCATGATATACTGAATGGTTTACGCCTCATTTTTTTTTATCTGACTAGCTCCTGTCAATTTCAGCCAAAAGTTTTGAATAGTTGCAGAAAACGCGAAGACATAAAAAATCATTTGCTCTCGTTGAAATCAAAACGTTGCAACTTCTTTGTTCCGTGACAATTTTTTTGCGAGCCTTCTTTTACTGACGACGCCTGGTTATTTCTGAAAATATTACACAAAAAGGCAGGCAGCTTGATGGTAGAAACTCAAAATTCTTGACGTCGCGTGTTTTTTTTATAACTGAGTTCCGATACTTGTTTGAGCGTGATTCTTTCCGCCATTAATAATGTGATTAACTTGATGATCATCTTCAATTGTGGACGCTCTCCAAGAAGTCAACAACAATGTGCATGAGTTTTTTTATATGATGAATAAAGTTGAGCTTGATTTCATTCTCGAGTAGCTCTCTTGTTATGCAAGGTAAGTTAGTTCTCTGATCTATGATCAATGAAAATATAAACACCAGAATGGATCGAGTGGTATATAATAGTAAAGCTCTTTCAGTCAGGATTCGAACCAGTCAAAAAGTTTTGAAAACATTTTGTCTCAATTGAGTTGTAAACAATTTAGTTCTAGAATCAATTAATTAAATTTTTTGTAGGTGATTACATTTTTTATTTACACCGTATACAAAAGCAGCGAAAATTACAAAAAAAATTGTTTAAGGTTGTTTTGTTCGGACTGCAACGCAAAGCAACCAGTTCAACTTTGTTGTCTTGAGACAATGCCTTGTCTCAAACTAGATCACAATGAGCTCTTTAAGCCATATTAGGTCATCAGTTTTTTATGATCCTTGATAATTTTTGAAAAGTGCTCAAGTAATTGAAAGCTATGTTCAAGTAAGGAACTGAGAACGGAACTCGAGTTCTGCATTTGAAAAGCTGGTATGCTTACGCCGAATGATGGGCGAACATGGGTTCGTTCTCGTCAAAGCGAACAGCTTGTGCTGGCTATCAAGGAGCCCTTAAGCTCTCTGGATTCAATTTCGGATTGAAAAAAATATTCTTGTTTTTCTTGTTTTATTTTTGAGCGCTCGCAACTCCCCATTGTAATTAAACCTTATAAAGTTTCTCCAAATCATTGAAATCCTTATTTAGACTTATGTTTGGGCCTCGCATACCTTATTGCGTCTATGAATTTTGGGTCAAACGTGGATTAATTCTTACTTTAATTGTCTACCATAGAACATAAAACCAAGACCACGGAACAGTTGCGGCTGTTCGGCTAATTTGGAGCAAGAATTGAGCGGTTTTGTCACACGGTTGTCCTGAAACTCTTGCTTCAAAACGAGCGGTTTAATCGCTCTTTGAGCGATTTTTTCTAAATGATTTGAGCGGTTTATTTCGTCAGGTGACCATTAGTACCAGGCAACAATTCGTAACAAACGACAATTCGTCACAGGCGTTACTTCGTAATAGATTAAGCGGGGAACACAGATGCACATACAGCATTCCTCTCGTGCCGGATGTACGCGCAGCGGAGCGAACCAAGCGTAATCTACTTGCAAATGCCTTGTTAAGAGTTGTTGCTTATTACGAATTTTCGCCTGTAACCAATTGTCGCCAGATATGTCGCCCTATCAGTTTTTTTTTTAAACCCGCGCAAAATTTGAACGGTTTTGAGAAGTTTATTTGGAAAATCCGCTCAGAACCGCGCACGATTTAAGCGGATGACTTTTCAGCTGTTTTTTTTCTCAAATTAATCGCTAAAATACTGAATTTGTTGAAATACCATAGCGTACACAAGCAAAGCTGCGGAGAGCAAATACTGGCAAAAAATAGAAAGCGGGAATCTTCTAAATCATTCGAGTTGTTGTGTGGAATCGTTTGTTGCACTAAGTCTCCTAATCGACTGAGTCAAAAACTGCTTTTTTTCTATATACATTGTGTGAAAGACAGGAGCTGAAAATTTTCGAATGTGGTAAAAAAGCGAAAATGGGCGAGCAATTGGCACAAATAAGTGTAACTTACGTCTTTTTTTGCGGTTCTTTAGAACAAAAACACAGATACCTTAAAGGCGAAGCACATGTTGGCAATATTTGTGGTCAAAACGGAAAAAAAATTGCATTGCATACAACAAAAATGAGACAGAAACCACTAAATAGAGCACAAATAAACGCTAAAAAAAATTGAAACAATGTAACATTCGTCTACTGCAGTCACACATGAGGCTTAAGAAAAATAGGCCCTATAACCATTGGCTCAAGAGTCAGGGACACTATCTCTTGTGTTTTTGTACCTCAAATCAGTCGGAGCCAATTCGGTTCGCTTGTGACATGAGACTACGACCCGTTTCAGCTTAAAGGCTACTACTAAAATATCCCCCCACTCTAGAATTAATAACGTCCCCATACTCAGGTCTCTAGATACCCAAAATACATGAACGCCGTTAAAAACCGGGTTGGAACAATCCGTTAAGTTACTTTTTATTAGACAGTGGAACTTTGATCCATTTCAGATGGATCAACCTAAAACTCGCCTTACCTCAACATAACAATTATAAAACACACTCTAGAAATTTAAATTAGTACTCACATTGTAGCACGCTCAAGAACCAGGAAGTAAATAAGTCGGTAAGCAACTCAAGAATTAATAAAGTAACTAAAATGAGTTTAATGTTAGTCAGTTTCAATAACAAGAACAAGTTTTTACTCTAGACTGTAAGTTCTCGTGAACCATTGGGACACTCTAGCTGTCCACCTTTCCACCGAAGGTTCACTCTGGTCCAGTTAATAATAGTATTCCAATCACAACAATCCAGTTTGTGGGAATGCGCTCGTCTCTGTTTTAGATGGGACAGCTCTACTCTCGATTATTATTGCTACTGAAATTGCGAATAGCAATTTCCCACTGATTTTTCTAGCAACTTTCCAGCGATTGTCACTCGATCGTTCTAACTTCTCTTTTCTGATTTTCAGTTATCGCGAGAAAATCGTGCATGACAGGTTCTATTCGAAATTTTGAAAAATTAAATTTCACTCCAAAATCAAGTGTTTTTTGCTTCTCTCAAGGTCAAACTTCCGAATATGACCGACTGGCACATACTCCCCGGACTCGAGATCGATGTCCTCATCGCGTGCTGTCTTCTGCCAGTGAGTCCCAGAAAACCGAGTGTTACTCAAGATACAGTGCCAGTGGTCATTTACAGAAGTTTGCAGCAGACTTAAGCTTATCTACAACCCAAAATTCACAGCCATGTAAAATTTTCACACTATCGCTAAACAGCAATCAAAATCTGCACACACCTGCACCTTTGAATTCTTGCTTTCCAAGTCAATCATTTAAAATTTCTTTTGTCCTATTCAATCAGGAAATTGTCATGCAGCATTTTGATTTATATAATAAATATAGTATATTAATAACAATGTTTGCTTTGTTAAAACTTCTTTTTCGTGAATCCAAGTTTCACCCGGATCCACGCTCAAGCCCCCCTTTCCCTCTCAAGACTCAAGATCCATTCGAGCCACCTGCTCATCTCGCACTCTTCGCCTTGGAGGTACTGCACCCTGAAGTACTAGATACGGCAAACTGTCTCAACAGTTCCTCTTCATCATCGGAGCTAATCACAATCTCCTCCCAAGCCTTCAGCTGCTCGTAGGATCGCATCCATTCTCTTTGCTCTTGCAACCTCTTTGCTTGGTTGGGTAGTGCCTTCACCCTAGATTCCCGGTTCAAACAAAAGGAGTTGTGCAGGCTCAAGCTCACGTTCTTCGCCAGGTCCTCCTCTAGTATCGATTCCCTCGCCTTGGTATTGTCTCTAGACATTTTACCCACTCTCTTCCATCCTGTCGTGATTGCATTACGATGGGTTAACAGGGGTCTCTTGAAAGCTTCCGGCCCAATCTCGGCCTGGAACTGTCGATACTCTTTTCGATGTTTTCTCATGTGATCTTTCGTTGTCATGTACAACCAGGACGTCAGCGTCGCCCGAAACCATGGGAAGTACCTCAAACGGCTCCAGACATGTCTGACTTCCGTTGGTATGGCGAATACCTTGCACGCAGTCTCAAACAACTCGAGTCTCCTACTGTAGTCTATCGCGTATATTGACTCAGCCGTTGGCGTCCCCGCTTCCCGATACTTCGTTATATTCTCTTCTATCCATCTCAGAGCCAACATCGTACTCACTACCAAGATCGTCACCTTCTGTCGGTGATCCGGTAGTCCGATCGACCGGATTTCTTCCATATCCCACACCAGGCAAAGGTTCTTGTGATCTGGATACCACACCGTTTGCGCTAAACAGTGGCATGGGCATTCTCCATGGGTGATTTCAATGCTCCTGAGGTTACGCTCCCCCGAGGCTTCCAAGAGAGGCTCAAGTTCCATCATTTTCTCATGCATCGTGTCGTTATCTTCCAGGTTTGGAGCACTTCCCACAGGTTTTCCGATCACGTTTTGTCTCTCGTGATCGCTTGTGTTCTCTCTCTCCAACTTCAAAAGTTCTTCTCCCCAGATTTCACTCAAGTCATCTCTCAATTCTTTTGGTACTGTCCCTCTGATTTTTCTCAACAACTTGTGCGAGTGATGCGATAACCGAGCCAACCTCACGCACTTGGGCACTGAGAAGGCCTTGTCCACCAGTACTCTCTGGCTGGATGCTTCCACCATCACCATGTGCAGTGGGTAGTGACTTCCGCACAAGTTGGCCATCATTGACCCTATCAGCGATTTCGCGTTCAATGGCAAGCCATAAGCTTCGCTCATGGGAAATCCCATTTCCGCCTCGAGACCAACCTTCCAGCTCCGGATGTGTTTTTGAGTCACCTGCAACACCCCGGGCCATGATTCTACGCTCAACGCCGTCACTAAATGATGTTCAGATTCTAGTCTTTCCAGTGACTGCAGACTACATATTCTCGAGAAGAATCCGAGAGCTGTCGCTATATTCACCGTGGTTCTCGCGTAACACTCCGCTACTATTTGCACTTCACTTTTCTCCCTTTCTGTTATGTCTTCGAACCAAGTGACCAGGTCTTCTTTTTGAAATGACAGTATTCTAACGCATGACCGTCCATCGCAGGTGTGCTCTCCGTTTCCACACGTCGAATCCAGACAGCTACCCGGCTCCAATTTCTTTGCTGACCCGGGATTACTCGTCTTTTCGCCTGGCTCTTGCATCTGAGGTGAAATTAGCTTATGCAGCACACTCAACTTTGCCAGATCTTCATCTTCCGTTGGTGCTAACCTCACTCGCTCGGTGGTTTCCTCGATCAGACTCGCGTGGGGATGTGGACACCAGGAGGGTCTTAATAGCTTCCATACCACTCCCAAGTTCGTGGTTAACAAGCCATTTCCATCGCCCATGTTCACTTCAACTCTCTTGTTTGAACGCGGTATGCTCACCACCTCTGGTGTTTTCTCAAGAATCAGGCCCAGGCTCGGCCCCTCTTTTTCCACCGCGTCTATTTCCATTATTCTTTCTGTCCAAAACTTCAGTAGCTCCGCTACCTCATGGTTCCTGTGGGCGCCTCTAGCTTCCGAGTCTAAGAAGGGGTTGTAGGCCATTCCCATCACTCCAGACACATATTGGTATTCCCCCTTCTCGCTGAGCCTCGAGTACTGCTCTGACGAGGCCAGGTTACGGTGAACATCATGTTCTTCTTCGAACTTCTTATTATAAAACCTCCGTACCTCGTCTAGCTTCCTATGGTTCTCTAGGGATAGTCTGGAACCCTCTTCCTTTTCTATTCCTGTGCTCTGATACACGTTCAAGATGACCGTTGAGACTCTTTTTTCCATGGTTTTGCTTACGCTTGCTCTCTGTTGGCATGCCAGGATGGTGCTATCAGACATCATCGACATTATCCATCTCAAGAAACACGTGGCGTCCTTTCTTCTAGCCAGGCTCAAGCCTGAATTGTCCCTGGCTACGTGTTGCATCAGTGCCTGATACACATCTAGCTTCTTGCTTCCCAACTTCAGCCTGTCATACGAGGTCAGTGTTTCCAACTCTATCCCCACCAGACTCCAGGTGAACATTAATTGTCCTGCAGTTCTAACGAAGGCATTCGCCATTAATGGTGGTGCTGATGAGGGTGTCCTCATTGCTTCTTCAAAACGATCCTTCAACAAACTCTGCCAGGACCTCTTCAGATGATTTGCCATTTCTATTCCATTAACCTCGGCCTTTTGCTGGGTGGCCCAATTGCGTCGCTTGCGAGCTACTCCGCTGTCCAACTTCTTCCAGCAGTCCTCCATTTCTTTCAATGTTTCAAGGGCCACCCACCACGTCCGGGAGGTGTTCCTCGTCTTGTTCCTCTCCAATGGATCACTTGTCACTCGCTGGCCCGTGGCCTGGTGTGCCTTCGAGATCCATTCTTTGCCGACATCTACTTCCCATGTCTGTCCGTTCGTTGAACCTCTCTTCACGTTTATCTTCTGAGGCTTGAAGTCTTCCTCCGATGTCGAACTGGTGGAAACCTCTATCTCCCTCTCTACTTCAAGTGGTCTTCTGAGCTCCGAGCTGCTCTTGTATGCCGCCGTCTTGCATCGAGCCAAAATCATGGGCGCCGTCTCTCTCAAGTTTCCTTCCGAAACAGCATCCACTGAAGGACTACCCAATCCTTCCACTTCTCTCTTCCTCTTGCGAGTCTTCACATCTCTACTTGAGGGTGTTGTGGCTACCATCACTGATTCGACCTCTCCATCCACTCCTTCCAACTCTTGCCTCCCCCCTGCTCGAGCCTTAAGGATATTAGTACTTTTAATCATATTACTAGTCCCAACCTTATCCCTTTTTATATCATCAACCATTTTATCTACAGTTTTTTGTCTCCGAGTAGAGCTGTCCTCACATTTTTCTTCTCTAGTCTTCGATCGTGAATTCCTCAGCTCTACCAGCTTGCTCAGTAGCTCTTTTCTCGCCTTCTCATCCAGGCCCGTTCCTATCAGAAGCGGTTCTCCAAATCTTACGACTGTGTCCCACAGTTCCTCCTTGAATTTGTCCAGCGTCGTCTCGCTGCCCACTTCTTGATTGAATTCTTCCAAGAACTCCTGCCAAGCATCGTCCTTCAGGGATCCCAGGAATATGTCCCTGTTCCCTTCGAAAGTGTTCCTTTTCCTTTCCTCCGAGCTCAAGAGTATCATCCCCATATTGAAGGTCTCACTTGCCAATGGCAATTCCAGATTCTTCCGGGGGGACGGATTCAGGGGTGGGGTGGCAGTATCTGCCCAATTCTCCTCGCTCAAGTCTTTCAACAGCTCTTGAGTGGTGAGCTCCTCCCCTGATGGCCCTGGTTCAGGCGTATTCCCCACTTCCATGTCTTCACCGGCTTCACTGAGAGTTTCATCCATACTCTCTTCTTCTGACTCATGTCTCCTTCTCTCGAGAATTTTCTTAAATCGGTCCTCGACGGGTCCACTCCTCTTGTCTCCAGGCGTGTCCACTGACAGTGGTGATGGTGTCGTAGGATCCAGCTTTTTGTATTCCGTCAGTGCTACATGCAGTTGACCTGCTGCATCTAGTTCTGTTCCCTCCTGTCTCATTTCCACCTGTTCCAAGCCATAGGGTGCCTTATATTTTCTCGTGGCAAATTTCATGTCGTCCACCAATGCGACGTGCCCCTCCATCACGATCATCCTGCCATCATCCCATATGGGTAGCATGTTCTCAAGTCCCTCCTTCTCTAGAGTTCTCAAGACCTCCGCACCTCATATCCGACTCGATACCCCCATGTACCCGACTCAAGCGATGCTCAAGTAATACTTCTTATGAAGATACACCATTATCTCAGTTTCTGCAAAGACCACATGTAGGATAGCGTACAATTCCCTCGGGCTCAGTTTGCCCCTGTTTGGGTCATACACCGGCATTGAGACCTCTGTTATCCCTCTTTCAATCATGAAGTCTCGTGATCTTGTTAGTGCCAATATCACGTGTTCGGGATCAATTGTGTTCCTGTCATTGACCCTCGTTACTAGGAAGCACAGATATTTGCCCGGGACTTGTGCCACTGACGGTGGAAGCGCTGCCATCCCTCCCAGTCCTGGTCTCTGTCTGAACAGAAACTCTACATTCTGGTACTCTCTTTTGAAGTCAGCTTCCAATCTTGATTTGAAACTCATGTCCGCCGTGATGCAGATCGCGCTGGTCCTGTTTGACAGGATGAAGTCGCTATCCGTTATCATGATGTTCTCCGAGTATTCATTGGGTATTTCGAATTTCGTTTTGAAATTCCGACCTATAGTAGGCTCTGGCTCTTCTTCCTCCAGTTCCAATTCACTCGTTTCTCTCACTTCCTTGAGCTTCTTTATCATCAAATTTTCGGTGTGGGTAAGTCCTACCCCCACTCCCCGGACAAAAATATTTATGGACGTCCCCGTCGATGTTGTCGGGTTTGAATTGTCCTGAGGAACGTGCAGTGGCCTGTCCGTTGCCGTCCATCCGAAAAGAGGGTCTTCTGTCTTCATGTAAATTGCTGCTGATACATCGACTTGCTGAATGCTTTGTCCTTCGCGGCTCTCGTCTTTGACATCACGCATCCACTCTAGAATCCTCAAGTTCGTGTTCTCCCTCCTCTCTATCTCACTCTGTTCGAGATCCGTTTCTAATTCTGGCGTCGAGTAGTCATCCTGCGGATAATGACCACCATCGTCAATGACCTGCCATTCCTCTCCTGCTTCCAGTTCGCCTGCCTTCAGTAATTCCTCGCCCAATTTGTCTGGCTGTATCTTATCGATCAAGAAGTCATCCCCGTACCTGTTGTACCTCATGCCTGTGCGTTTACGATTGCCAGTCCTGGTTTCCGGTGGTGTTGTTCGATCCGGTTCCATCCATTTCGGCGCCTCGTCTTGCTCCGGGTCGTTCCAGTCTTCTTCTACAAATGATCCTGCATCAGACTCCACTCCTATCTTTTCATTGTCGTCCAAACTCAAGTTCTCATTACCATCATTTTTCTCTCTAGTGCCTTTCTCATTCACTTTACACGCTGGCTCTACCACCAGGTACTTAAGACCCTCCATGTCCTTCGGTATGCACCAATCCTCTGGGGACGGGACGTGAGGCTTCAGATTTTCATAATGTGCCGCTCGCCCAGTACTCAAGCGATAGAACCGTCCTTGATGATGAACCTCCGTTATCATGAATGGTCCCCTCCACTTCTTGAGTAGTTTCTTTGTTCCCTTGGGCGGTATTACATTTTGGAAGACCCACACGTATTGGCCCACTTCATATGGCTTTGCTCTTAATATTTTTTCGTCGTATTTCCTGCGTTGCCTCATTTGCGCTTGCGCCGTGTTCCTCCTGCATAGCTCGTTCAACTCCTGTTGTCTTTTGATCGCTTCTTTCACGTATGCCTGAGGCGACGTCCTTTTCCCCTCGTATTCCGGGTAAAAGAATGTCAGAGGCATTGCTCTCTCCCTGCCCGTCAACATCATGAAAGGACTGATGCCCGTAGTTGAGTGCTGTGTACTGTTGTAGGCTCCTACTACCTGTGGCAGGTATTTGTCCCAGTCCGTCATGTATCTTGAGCAGTACACCCTTAACATGTTGACCAGTGTCCTGTTTTGTCTCTCTACCAACCCATTGGTCTGCGGATGATAGGTCGTCGAGTGTGCTTGAGCAATGTGCGATCTCTTCATCAATTCTTTTGTCAAGTCCCCCACAAAAGCTTTGCCGTTATCCGACTGGAAAGTCATTGGACAACCATACCGCGATATCCAATGCGTTATCAGATGATCACATGTCTCTTCGGCCGAGGCTGTCTGGCACGGAACCGCTTCCGCCAACTTTGTGAAGTGATCTATTATAACCAGTATCTGGTTGTATCCCGACTCTGTCATGCAGATTTTTTGATGGTCTATCTGCACCACTTCATTGAACTCCGAGCTCTCAACGGACTTGAGGGGAAACTTCATCTTCCTTGGGTCTTTTACCTGGAGACATGCCAGGCAGGCATTCACCCATCTCTCGCAAGCTTTTCTCATTCCTGGCCAATCAAATCTGTGAAGTATCCTTTGTTGTACTTTGTCTATCCCCTGGTGACCCATTTGGTCGTGTGATCTGAAAAGCACCTCTGTCTGGTACAATTGTGGTAGTATGATGAGGTTGTGTTTGTGTAATATCTTTTCCTCATCTCTCCTCTTGCACGCTACCACTCCATCAGCTGTGTGATAAAGTAAGTCTCTCTTTTCTTTGTAGAACTGGCTCAAGATCTTGTAGCTGTCTTCCTCAAGTTCCCCCTTCTCCTTGACCCCCGACTGGATCCATTTGGAGAGGTTACTTGTCATTTTGTCATTCTTCTGGGCTCTTATTAGGTCTGACAGCCTATATCTTGCCTTGACATGCTCCTTTAGCGCCATGATCTGTCCATTCATCTCACCAGGGTTGTGGATGTCATCACTCAGTTTCACGCATATCATCCTTTTCACGATTTTCATATCATCTTCTGGCACCAGATTCGTTCTGATGTTTGAGTTGCATGATAGTTCCCTGAATGGTTTCCTTGCGACCGCAATTTTCTCAAGTTCCTCACCACCTCGCATCTCCTGTATGTCCATGTTGTATGTTCCTGAAGATGGATCCGTCTGTAACTCCCTGTCGTGGTGCCTTGTCTTCTCTTCCGCCAGTATCATGCACAGACTGTCCTGGTTTTCGCTGCTCTCATCCGAGTCTTCATCCCATCCTTCACGCTCCCCGGACAATTTTCCTTCTCCGGTTCCTTCTTCCGTGAACCTGGAACACTCCCCGGACTCTTGACCTAGTCCCAGGTGTTCAGTATCTTCCTTGAACGTCACTTTCTTTTTCCTAACCCTGGTCTGCTCCAGAATGTCTTCGGGGATTTTGTCAACTAGTGACCGCACGACATCTTTGCTGTCAGTGACGCTTCCTCTTGATGAGTCAGTATCGTTCACTGTCTCTTTTCTCCGAAGTATAGTGAATTCCGGTTTCTCTGTACCCTTCTCCTGGATCACTGGCTTATCATCTGATAGTTTCTCGAGCAACCTCATTAAGTCATCATCTATCTGTGCAGTTCCTGCTTCCACCTGGTTAAGATCATAGCCTTTTGCCTTGAGCGTCTCCTTCACGATCTTCGACTTGAGTATAATCTCAATCGGAATCCTCTTGCTCTTCCTCAAGATGGTCTTCTCTGGAGGCTCTTTAGGCAATTCAGGATGATCTTCTATCGGTTTGCCTGACTTGTCCAGCCATCTCGTGAGTGGAAGACTGTCGTACGTTTCCTTGTCCATGAATGAGAAGCCATCTTTGATTTCAGGTCTGTCTGCTTCTCTTTGCTCTTGTCTCTCATAGAACTCCGTCTTCTTACTCAAGTTGTCGGCATTCTGATGTTTATCTCACGTTCTATGCTCAATTATCATGTTGTATCCGTCCAGGCGAACTATCCACCTCCCAATGTAACTTTGGTCCATTGAGTACGTTTTCAGCCAGCTCAGTGCTCTGTTGTCGACTCGCAACTTGAATGGCTCACTGCCCAGGTATGCCCTGTATTTCTCGACAAAGGTAACCACCGCGAACATCTCAGCTTTCGGTGCTCCGTACTTCATTTCCGTGTCACTCAGGACTTTGCTCCCGTACGCTATTGGTCTCAAGACTGTCTTCCCATTCCATTCTTGTTCTTGGTGGAGAATCCCAGAAATCGCGACTACCGACGCATCCGTGTCCAGCACGTACATCCCTTTCTCAGTCGGCATACCCAGTACTGGTGCCTCACATAGCTCTTTCTTTATCCTCTGGAATGACTCTTCTGCTGCGTTGTTCCACGTGAACTTCTTGCCCTTGTGTCTCATTAATTGTTGCATCGGGTATACTTTGTCTGCATAGCCTTTGATGAACTCTCTATAATAGTTAGCGAAACCCAGGAAGCTCATCAACTGGTGCTCTGTCTTCGGTGATTTCCAGGTCAGGACTGCTTCCACGGCGTCCGTATCAGGTCTGATGCCGTGCTTGTCTACCATCCTGCCCAAGTATTTTATTGAGTCCTTGAGTATCTCGCACTTTGATGGTTTGCATTTTAGCCCCGACCTCTTCATGCATGCAAACACTTCGTCTAGTCTCTCAATGTGGTCTTCCAGTGTTGGCGTCGCTATTACCACGTCATCCACGTAGCACATTACCAGGTTGCCATACTTCTTCGTTACGCCTATCAGCGCGTGTGCCATCAACCGCTGAAACGTGGCTGTGGCATTGCAAAGTCCAAACGGCATCCGTTTCCATTGAAACAGACCCAACTCGCAGGCAAACCCTGTCTTGTCCCTGTCCTGCTTCCTTAGTGGTACTTGCCAAAAGGCCGAGCCTAAATCAAGAGTCGTAAAAAATTTTGCATCACCTAACTTCGAGAGGCTCTCATCAATCCTGGGTATGGGATAGGCATCCTTCACCGTGACGGAGTTCAGGTATCGAAAGTCACAACAAAACCTCAACTGGTCGCCTTTCTTTTTGGCCATCACTACTCCACACGCCCACGGTGACTTGGATGGTTCTATCATGTCATACTCTAGTAACGTCTCGATCTCTTTTCTACACGCGTCCGATTTGTGTGGGGTCATGCGCCTCGCCCCCTCCCTGTGTGGTACCGCGTTTTCCTCAAGTTCTATTTCATGCTCAACGAAATTACAACACCCGATATCCGCCTTATGCCTCGAAAAAACTTCCTCGTTCCGCTCTAGTACGTCCTTGATGGCTTCGAGCTGTTCATCTTTCAGTTTGCCCCTCAAATGTTCAATGTCCGGCAGGACCGGTTTTTCATTTTGCATTTCATCTAGTGTGGGTCGCTCTGGAAAGTTCGAACAGCTCGAAAGACCATCATCCGTTTCTGACTTAAGTGATTTAATAAGACCTGAAGAATCTTTTATTTTCTGCAATCGTCTCAAGATACAAATTTTGTCCCTGTGATTGGGACAATCAACAACTTCATTTTGTTTTGAGTTCTCAATTGTTTCATATCGAGTTTTAACCGGTAAAGCATATCCCAGTTTCCTCCCTCTCTGTATCGTGATCGGTATATCAAGGGTATTCAACAAGACACTGACGCAGAGGCCGCTCTTCGTTATCGAAAATGATCTTCCTAAAACAGCAGCACTTTGACTATTAGGATTCGGAACTATGCACACTTGCTTGTTGTCACTTAGTTCATTGTAATTTTTCATCCTCAAACTTACGATTGCCGCTTCATTAGCTTTTAGCCTCACCCTCCTACTCAAGAATACCGGTGCTTTGTTTTCATTTGCCATTATTAAATTTACCGGTTTGATTGCGTACCTCCTATCCGGGTTCCGTATCCTGAACATTGCGTTATTTAGATCAATCGTTACGTCGAAATTCCTGATGAAGTCTCTGCCCAAAATGAATTGGTCAGATTCATCTAGGTTTTCTACCACGATAAAGCTCATCCACAGGTTACGTTCCCCCAAATTGAGGGCTATTATCGGCGTCCTGCCCAGCACCCGTAGGGCCCCTTTGTTTGCAGCTGACAGCCGTATTCTCGAGTCTATCAAGTCACCTTTGTCAAAGCCCATCTTCTCCCAAGTTTCGATTGGTATAACGCTCAAGACTGCTCCCGTGTCAAGCAACCCACGCAACTGAGTCTTTTTGCCACTTATATCCAGCACGTGCCCTGTCACATCTGCCTCCGTCCCGATGTGCATTGCATCTTCCTCAAGCATGGCGCAGTGTCCAATCGATCTCACTTTCAATTCTTCTTTCCCTACGTAGATTTGTCCAATCAGGTCTTCGTCACATGTTATCATCGTCTTGGTATAGATGTTAATCCCATCTATATTTAGCATCACCTCGTGTGGACCATAAGCTTCAGTATATCTGCTATCAACACGTACCGACTTGCTGCCCCCTCTCATGAGTAGTGCTCTCAGTGCTCTAGAAGTCGTTTGTGGGCTTATACCACTCAAATAGTCTGCATACACGTCAATGTGCATTATTGTCTGGTCGCTCGGCTCGCTCAAGTTTCTGGTTACCTCGTGGCCGCCCACCGTGATTATCGACATTATCCTTGCCCCGATTTTCGATATGCCAAAAGGCTTACCTGTCACCATTTTCACAGTATTGCAATTCCCGGTCTTTGTTGAGCCCAGTACAGCCTCTGGTATTTGTTTCGATCCGGTTAATGCTTCGTTAAAATTCTGTCTTTCTATCTCCAGCTTTAGTCGTTGCTCTATTTCTTTCGCTGCCAGATCCTGTTTCACTTTGGCAATTGCTTCCGTCGCCGCTTTCTCATAATTTATCTCTAGAGATTTCCCGGCCGCGGATTCTATCGCACCGTTAACATGTGTTACAGTTTTCACTGTTTTCGTCGGCAATTCGGTGTTTGGTGCCCCTAAGTTCCTAGATTCAAACTCGTTTTGCCTATTCCGCTGATTCTGTACCGCCGCTAATGCCAACTTATGTTTGGGGTGATTCTGGTCCTTGACCGCTTCCCAGAACAAGGGACAATCCATTCTGAAGTGCCCCTCCTGGTTACAGAAGAAGCATCTGGCGCCTATCTTGATGATTAAGCCATTAGAGTACTCGTGTTCTTCCATCTGGCTCATGTCCTCCTCATCCGGTGCGTATCCTAGGCTCTTCATGCCTTGTTTGTATGTTGTGCAGTCAGCCACGTGGTGATCCGCCGACCCGCAGTTCGCGCATGATCTGCGCTTGTCCATGTCATCTCTAGGCTTGTACCATGACGACCTCTGGGGTTGACTTCCCCCCTGTGTGTTCCTGTTTTCTGTATATGAGTATTTCTTGGGTTTCATCAGCATGTATTCCCTTGATTTCTGTCTCATTTCTTCTGGGGTTGGTGCGCTGTCTTTCGACAATGTGTAGTATGTTGCTAACATTGTCCTTAAGTCGTCACTTTTTACCCCATCAAGGAACTTCGAGGCAATGCTAAAGTTTCTTCTGTTTGTCGACTCCTCTGGGTCACTCCTTCTTCTCAAGCTCTCGAGATCATCTAGGAACCGATCTATTGACTCGTCGTCCCTCTGCCTTCTCTTTTCAAATCGCATCATCGCTTGGTGACCCTTCATGCCTGACCCGAATCGATTCAGCAATATCTCGAAGATCTTGTCCGCGGTATCGCGTTCTTCTTCTTTCTTTGCAACCACGCATTTCAATGCCGTGCCTTCCAGGTTACTGAGTATGGCTGTGCATGCTTGCCTTTCATCATTTAAGTTATCTTGTTCTAGATGTAATCTCATCACTTCCACCCACGTGTCAATGCATCCATCTGAGTCGCCTTTGAATTCTTTTGGCTTCTTGAAAGTTTTCCTTGATTTTCCGTCTCTCCTATCGCTCGAGTTAGTGTTCCTCGTGGCGAAGGCCTCTAGAGTCCTGTTCATCATCTCCCAAGTGCTTGCCCATGTCATGGCATCCGGACCTGCGTTGCTGCTAGCTGTTGAGTCCCCCGGACCACTCGTTGTGTTTGAATTCCCACTTTTCATGATTGTTTTATCAGCCGTTGTTGCTATGCTCACCGTATTCCGGGTTAAGGGCAACGGTGTCGATTGCCGTTTGCCCCTTTGTGGTTCCACAAAGTCAACTCTGGTGCCTTGCGTGCGATCCGCTGCCGGTCTTTCTTGTGAGGTAGAATTTCTCAAGATTGCATCCAATTTCGTCTGTATTGCACCTGAACTTTCGGCCTGATTCTTGCTCATTGTGTCCAGCCTCTTTTCCAGGCTACCTATTTGGCTGTTGACATCATCATATCGGTTTTTCAACTGTTGCAAATCTTTTTTGATGTTCCCTTCTTGTTCCTTATTGGTGGCTTCTACCTTATCTGTCATCTCCTTGAGTCTCTCGTCTGTTGCCTTAGCCAGGTTAAAATAACTATCCAGATACTCGTGTTTGTTGTATCTTAATTCTTTTCTTATCACTTCTCTGTCCTCTTCGCTGTGCTTCAGCTTTTTGTCGATCTGATTCAGTTTTGCCATCAAGTCACCTAGCTCAAGAGTAGCCTCTTCATGGTCAGCCGTTGATCTTTCTTCGGCCGTTGCTTCTGCTTTAGTTTGTTCCTCTCTCGGATTGGCTTCTGTCGTCTTCATGCTCACTGTCCCAAATGTTCGTGCTCTTTCAGCTTTTGGTTCTTCAGTCACGTTCTCTTTCGTTTTTATTCCGACCATCATCGCCAACCTTTCTGTAAAAGATGTCTTTTTTACTTGGGAGTCTTCTTTCACCGTTTCTTCGGTGTTGCCTATTGCATCTTCCACATCGTCTATTGGTGAGAACTCTATGGGTTTCTGGTTTGGTTCTTCTGCATTGGGCATTGGAGTTGACTCCGTCGTCTTCTTCTCCAGTTCATCTACGCTTTGATCGGGTGTCTCTAGATCAATCTCGATGGTGGGTTCCACTCGTTCCCCTTCCGTGCCCTCTTTTGCCCTGTTCTCCGCTGTACTCCTTGTGCTGACCATGTTAACTGAAAAGTTCTTCTTTGTTATCTTTGGGCCCATTGATGTTGTTTTGCGTAGCGACGAATTATACTTTGCTTCGGTAGGTCTTTTTTCAGCTACCGGTACCCTGCTCCGCCTCATTATTTCTATTTACAATTGCTCTTATTTACAATTTTACTATATACACAATCCTATTCTAAGAATAAAATCTTTCGAGAAAAAAAAATATTTCTTAAAAAAAAATATACAACGTGGTGAAAACCTTGTTTCAGTTCTCTTTATTAACTTTTCGAGAAACTTTCCTTATTTGTGGTCTCAACCGTACCTGGTTCCAATTAGTCTTGTTCTATCTTAATTCTGTCTTAAAACACTTCTTGTAATTTTACTTCAATTTTTATACTGTCCCAAGACTTCCAATTGCCGTCCCTACTCTTCTTTGTACCGTCCCAGGCTTCTTTCTCCTGTCCCAAGACTGTTCGGTACCGTCCCAGTACTTTCCGGCCGTGTCCCAAGACTCTTGTCCAAGACTACTGTCCCAAGGCTAGTGTCCCAAGACTACTGTCCCAAGACTAGTGTCCCAAGACTAGTGTCCCAAGACTACTGTCCCAAGACTAGTGTCCCAAGACTAGTGTCCCAAGACTACTGTCCCAAGACTACTGTCCCAAGACTAGTGTCCCAAGACTAGTGTCCCAAGACCAGTGTCCCAAGACTAGTGTCCCAAGACTAGTGTCCCAAGACTACTGTCCCAAGACCCCTGTCCCAAGACCCCTGTCCCAAGACCCTGTCCCAAGACCCCTGTCCCAAGACCCTGTCCCAAGACCCTGTCCCAAGACCCTGTCCCAAGACCCTTGTCCCAAGACCTTGTCCCAAGACCCTGTCCCAAGACCTTGTCCCAAGACCCTGTCCCAAGACCTTGTCCCAAGACCCTGTCCCAAGACCCTGTCCCAAGACCCTTGTCCCAAGACCTTGTCCCAAGACCTTGTCCCAAGACCCTGTCCCAAGACCCTGTCCCAAGATCCTTGTCCCAAGACCCTGTCCCAAGACCCTGTCCCAAGACCACTGTCCCAAGACTGTACTGTCCCAAGACTGTCCCCAGACTGCTCTGTCCTAAGACTTCTTCGGCACTGTCCCAAGACTGTTGACAAGTGTCTGGGTGGTGGGACTTCTTTCCTCTTCGTTATGGGGACTTCTTGATTCGCCGTACCTTGTACCACCACTCAAGCTCTAGTAAAATTTTCCCAAAATCCTCTCTTAAAAGCCAAATGCTGACCCCCCTTTTTCTTATTTCTCTTTTTGGCTACCTCTATTTCAATGTTCCAAGTAACTTGAGACCAAAACCTGTGCGCAGGTATCTTGTGATCACCTGTTCGTACAACATTTTAACACAAATCCTCACCAAAATGCAACAAAAATCTAAGCAAGAAAAAGTAATAAAAACAGAAAGATGAGCCCACCTAAAATTCAAGGGTGACAAATGTCTACCTTCTATCGAAAAAAAATGTCTGGTACCTAATTGCCACGCGTTTCCTTCCCCCCTGCTAGCGATCTTATGGGGTATCACAAAAACTGTCTATGTCCGTTCCCCCCTACCGATCCGACCAGGGTACCTACCTTAACCTAATTCCAATTTTGGATATCCGCTTCCTATGACCAACGCGTGTAAATGAATAATGTAACTAAATCAACGATGTCGACTAATTAGTTACTCTAATTTCCCCCCTTTTTACAATTTACTACCGCCAACCTCTAACTTAACCAGCCCCCCTTCTAACCTCCCCCCTTTTTAGCCCCCCTTCTTAAACCTAAAATTACCTTAAGCGCCGGGTGCTAAACCTCTCAAGAGAAAACCGTAGACCTGTCTCCAGGCCTGCTCAAGTAAAAACGTTTCTCAAAACCGGGGGATATCGCTTATCCAATTTTACACTTATTTCCTATAATGTAATGTGAATTGTAACGATACCCGTTCTGCCCAACTTGAGAACTCGAGAACTGTCAAATCCTTCTTGGCTGCTTTTCCACTCGACTGATCACCTGTTCCAGCTCAGTCTCCTATTGTTTCAGTCTCCTACAGCTCAAGTTTTCCTGAACCAATTTCCCACTCGGCCGGTCACCTGTTCCAGTCGAGTCTCCTATTGGTTCAGATCAAGTGCTCCTGAACAACCTTCCCACTCGGCTGGTCACCTCTTCCAGTCAAGTCTCCTTGTTGTCCAGCTAAGTTCCAAGCAATCTGAAAACCCTTGACAACGCCCCACACTCGGGCACTTTATTAAGGTTACTGGATTAAATTACTATGTTGATCGAAACGATCGAACTTGTAAAACAGTATGGGTATACTATTTAATTAATATAAAGGTTTGATCCAACTAATCTGGTGTCAAAGTCACTGTCTTTTTTCGTTTTATGGTTTTTGTTTCGCTTTTTGTCTTTTTGCTCGTGTTTTTGTCCCCCTAGTTGCCCCCCTTTACTCGGTTAGCTAAGCCTCGTTCGGAGAGCGTACCAGGAAAGTTTTCTTGAGTTTTCTTAAAAAGCTATCACGGTACAACCGGAAGGTTTGCACGTTCCTGTCGAACCGTACCGCCGGTACTCTAGAATGGGCATTCAGCCCGAAGCTGTCTCAAGTGGGTTCGACTCCGTAGTCTTGATGTCGTAAACACCCAGGAGCGCCATAAAAACACTATGTAACATTCGTCTACTGCAGTCACACATGAGGCTTAAGAAAAATAGGCCCTATAACCATTGGCTCAAGAGTCAGGGACACTATCTCTTGTGTTTTTGTACCTCAAATCAGTCGGAGCCAATTCGGTTCGCTTGTGACATGAGACTACGACCCGTTACAGCTTAAAGGCTACTACTAAAATATCCCCCCACTCTAGAATTAATAACGTCCCCATACTCAGGTCTCTAGATACCCAAAATACATGAACGCCGTTAAAAACCGGGTGGGAACAATCCGTTAAGTTACTTTTTATTAGACAGTGGAACTTTGATCCATTTCAGATGGATCAACCTAAAACTCGCCTTACCTCAACATAACAATTATAAAACACACTCTAGAAATTTAAATTAGTACTCACATTGTAGCACGCTCAAGAACCAGGAAGTAAATAAGTCGGTAAGCAACTCAAGAATTAATAAAGTAACTAAAATGAGTTTAATGTTAGTCAGTTTCAATAACAAGAACAAGTTTTTACTCTAGACTGTAAGTTCTCGTGAACCATTGGGACACTCTAGCTGTCCACCTTTCCACCGAAGGTTCACTCTGGTCCAGTTAATAATAGTATTCCAATCACAACAATCCAGTTTGTGGGAATGCGCTCGTCTCTGTTTTAGATGGGACAGCTCTACTCTCGATTATTATTGCTACTGAAATTGCGAATAGCAATTTCCCACTGATTTTTCTAGCAACTTTCCCGCGATTGTCACTCGATCGTTCTAACTTCTCTTTTCTGATTTTCAGTTATCGCGAGAAAATCGTGCATGACAGGTTCCATTCGAAATTTTGAAAAATTAAATTTCACTCCAAAATCAAGTGTTTTTTGCTTCTCTCAAGGTCAAACTTCCGAATATGACCGACTGGCACACAAAATTGAATTACAAAAAGTTTGTCTGGACTGATTTTCAATTTCAGCTGAAGTCGAGAAGCACTCAGTCAGAAAATTAATCAGTATTATTTACCAAGCGGCCATTTAGACGAAAGTGTTCAGAAGCCCATGCAACCAAAAAAAACAATAAAAAATTGTTTGAAAATGTATTTTATCAGTTTCCCCAACTCATACTTGATAAATAAAGGAGTCCATTTCATACATAAGACAAAGAGTACTAAGCGAAGTCGATCTCCAGACCTTAGAATCCAAAACACACGTTTCAGCACAAGTGGACCTGAAAGTTGTTAAGTTTTTATAATACAGGACGTCCAATTGCTTACAGATTTTCAAGAAAAAACTTTACCGGATATAGTCTTGTTCGGGAATACAACTATTTTGCGCTCCCAAGTTAAAAAACGATAATTGAAAATTCTGCAGAAACTGAAAGAAAATCTGCAAAAATTGAAAAAAAAAAACAATTTTTCTGATTTTCTATTTTTTCAAGAATATAATGACACCGCACCCCTGCACAACTTTTTGACAATCAAATTTGCCATTGAAAAAATCAAATCAACAGTCTGTACTCAACAATTTGAACTATCGTTTCATTCCATTTGAGGACCTAGAACGGTAACTCGCTGAAAAGATATCAGACTCGACGGAACTTCTGAAACTGAACACAGAGCGATACAAAAAGCGACACAGAAGGCCACATCGTTAACAATTAAACAAAACGCCAAAAAAAAATAAACACTTTGTGACTCAAATGAAACACAAAATAAATGTGACTCAAAATGAAAACTGTTTCGAGGAAAACCTGTGGCGAAACACAACCAGAAATGACCTTGCTTTAAAAAAACTGAGTTGCGTCACACATTGCGCAACAAAATTGTTTTTTTTTCATTCATTATCTTGTAGCACAATGTGTAGAGCAATTCGAAAATTTTGTACGCTAGGTCAACACTGGCTCTTGTGTTCCGCCACAGGTTTTAATCGAAAAGAGTTAAATTTTAAGAGGCACAACTGAAACTTTCATTTGTTTTTTTTTCGCTTTTTTGTCAATTTTGTTCACGATGTGGGTTTTTTATATCGCTGTTTAGAAAAAAAATACAGAATTAAAAAAAAAGAAGTTCTGAAAAATCAAACTCAAAATACTTCTGGCATAAAAAACTTGGAAAACTGCAGATAAGAAGCTGGAAAAGCTGCAGTAACAAAAACTTCAAGGTTCTATCAGATGAAGTTCAAAAACAGCCATTCATCGAGCGGCAACAAAGGCGACAAATTTTGGGTGGAAACCTGTTGAGCTGAAAACAAGACTGTTTTCATGACTTTCTTTCAAAATTTTCAAAGTTTTTACGACCCATCCATACTAAAAAACAAACTTATGCAAATATATGTTACCCCTGCAATTACGCAATAAAAGATAATTTAGCCGAAATAACAGTGTCTCTGAAAATTTGACAAAACCTAAAAGCAAAATTGACCTAATTATTACTTGAATGATATTAGTTTTTTGAATTTCAATAGTTCGCGCAAGTCAGAAGCTAAATTTACCATTGTTAATAGAATAACCATGCGAAAAAAATCAACCTGGTAGTACCTGATTGCAATACTCTTGCTCATCACAAGGATAACAATTCCGAGTAGAGCTACTGGAAGCTCGTGCAGAAAAAAAATCAGTTTATCCGCCATCAGATAATGAAGACATAATGCAGAAGTCCTCTGTGCTCAGCAGACAAACATGTTCGATATTAAGTCAGTTAAGAAGATGCGAGAAGTTAGTTTTATAAAGATGACTAATCAAGATATAGACGATTACTAATCCATTATCTCAAGTCAGCAGAGGCCTGATAAAGAAGACTTTAATTTCTGAAGTACGTCGACCGACTACAACTCACTGTTTTCTTCTTCGACACAAGTTCAAGCAAACAACTACCTGCAACAAAATCATAATTATGGTAACATGGAATTTCTGAGGGCACACAAACTTCATTGTTTGATTAGCTTAACTGGTAGATTCAAGACATTCCTTATCCCTTCAGCGATTCAGTGACAATGACGCAACTTGTTTACCAAACGAACGAAACCACGAAGTTAAAACTCAGCTGAAGCTGACCTTTGGTTAAAGAAGGCCAATTGCGATGCGATATCCCCACAAGCAATTACAGTTTGAAAAGCTTCAAAGGCCAGATAGAATTCTCGATTTTTGATGGCAATCCACTAGATTGGAGTAATCGGTTTGAGCTTTTCCAGGCAGCAATAAGATAACAACATTAACAACTCAAATTAACTTGCTTGCCGTCACTCTGCAGTGGGAAAGTCAAAGACATCGTAGAAAGTTATTGAACTACTTCTACTCAATACAACCAAGATTTACAAGAAATGCAGTGGTGAAGTGGTTACGTCTCCGCCTCTCAATCGAAAGGTCAGATGTTCGAGGCCCACCATGATCCGTGCTCGTTGCTTGAGGGTGAGGCAACATTACCCAGCCCAGAAAAATAACCAAAAAAATTGCATGTAGTTCTTAAGCAGGGGCACAACAGCGGTTCGCCGTGATGAGCTCTACAGCTCGTATTTTGGTCCTATCCCTCGTGGATAAATGATCTTAAAAAAAAAAAAAAGAAATAATCCGGAAACGTTGTAACCCAAATTTTGTGGAGGCAGCTTCGATTGAAGAACTTGACAAATTGCAAGGTGTTAGAGACAGTAATACGCGATCTATCACCAAGTTTAGCTTATCACCAAAAGGGAGATTAGGACTTTAACTTCCGAATTCCGAAGCACATCGACCTACTTCAATTTACTGTTACCTTCTTCGACACAAACTGAAGCAAACAACTATCTGCAACAAGATCGAAATTAGGATGACATGGAATTTCTGAGAGGGCACACAAACTTCATTTTTGAATCGCTCAACTGGGAGATTCAAGACATCGCCCATTTGTTTCGCGAAGCAGTGTATGTCGATCGATCGCGTCCAGGAAAATTAAACCCCAAAATGTGGTAATATAATGTTTGGTACCAGCTTTTACTCAAGAACTTGATAATTTGTAAATTACTCGTTGTGAAAAAAAAAACACATTTATTCGCAACCTTATATTCGAACGCCATATCTACAAAATTTTTAGGCTGGAAATTCACAGAACAATTTTCCGAAAAGAAAGTAAACTGATCGCAAAAGCAAACGGAAACAGAAACCGACTCAATCACGAATATTACTATCAAAGTAATATAGAACGACTTTAAGATATCGTGGCGAGTGTCTTCGTGTTGTGACTGTGTGATCGGTATCATTGACACCTGAGACTGTCTAACCAAGGATCGTGTGGGTTAGCAGTATAGTTCATTCCTTGACATTCCGTGACTTCACAATGTGTGTGTAGACGGATTGTCCAAGCAGGAGATCAATTGTGTTGGGCTTGTCAAAAGCTGGATCTATTAAGTTGTAGTTGCTGACCTTTCGTAGGTCTGTGGCTGCGATTTGGGCATTTGGATGCTCGTGATCCGTGCTGTTTTCCAACACCACACAAGAAACTTTGAAAACTTTACCAGATTTTGATAGGATTGAGATTCATTCGGACATGGGTAGACATAGCGTTCTTCTGGTTCACTCAAATTATGCGATCTGGAGCTTCTGTTGGTTTGATGTCAAGCCGGTGTAAAGCTTGCAGGGTGATGACGTTCATTTGAACACAATTGTCAACGAGCGCCCGCAAGTGATGAATTCGACCGTTCTGAGATCGAACTTTGACGTTTGCCGTTGGAAGAACTGTAATAGGTCCAGTTCGGTTGACTCGGAGAGCATCTATTGCCGCTGCGAGATGAGGACTGGGCTGACTAGAATTGCCATGAAGAGTTGTATGATGCTTCTTTTGATATGTCTTGCACAGTGATGTTGAAGGAAATAGCTGGATGCCATGGCTGGCAGAAAAAAAATTTAAGCACTTACTATTGCTGGTCACGAAATTCTTTCTTTCTGATGTTGTCATAGATCTGTATTTGACACGCTGCCATATTTGATATCGCTCTTGGCAGGTTTGAACTTTACACTGAAAAAGAGAAGCCATTCTTATAAGATCGGTTCTTTTCTGTCAAGAATATCTACTGCTCACGCTCTGGCTTAAGGGGTCTGGAGTGAGATCCTTCAACCACCTAGAGACCTGACTCTGTTGTCTAAGAACATCATGAGTCGATCGAAGTCAAGAGCTTCAGTCCCATCGTTTGCAGTTTCCCATCCCTTCTGAGATTCAGTATCGAGATTCTCGAAGAGAAGGAAATGCCACAAATCGTTTTCTACTGACCTTCTGAGAGCGTTGATGGACTGCGAAGTCTCATTGAAGAATGAGTGTAGCTGACGAAGCTGAGACACATTCTCCGTTTGAACTGCAGTGAATCTGTGAATTCCTGACAAAATCTTTCTAAGGATGACTCGAATGTTTTTGTATCTCTGCTCTAGCATTTGAAGCGCTTCCTCATAGTTGCTTTCTGTCTTCTGCAAGTTCATGATGAGCTTAGAAGCATGGCCCGTCAGGCAACTTTTGAGATACATCAACTTTTGAACCGGTGACAGCTTTTCATTGTCATGGACAGTTCATCGAAATTGATCAATGAAGCTTAGCCAGGCAGTGAAATCGTCACTGAAGCTAGGACAAAATACGTTGCCATTTAAAAAATGCTGTGTTTGCTCCAACAGCCGCCTTCGAAACTAGTGATCGATCGAACCCAATACCTGCAGAGTCTAATATTCTAGCGACTCATTTTGCCTCAGTCTTTCAAGCAACCGCGACTATCTAAAACGTTCCACGGCGCATGATAATAAATTGACAATGCTTTACTGCCAAGAAAAAGTTGTAATTTTTTCAGCTCATACTCACGCAAATTTTTTTTTAAATAAACTCGTACTATAAGACAACGCGATATCATAATATACGAAAGTTAGTGTTTTAACATCCAATTATCTCATTTGAAGTTGCCATAATTCTTGTAAGACAACGTTCGTCTTAAATTTAATGGCTCAGTGAAAATTGATACCAACAACTTGTGTTCTAGACCGTTAGAACCTTTTTTGTCTTGCCCGCTTTTTCATAAAGAACAATTGAGTAGAACAAATCATATTGTGAACAGAAATTGACAGTTAGTGGAATGTAAGAAATACAGTACAACACAAATCACTAACAAAACAAAAAGCCTAATTTGCACAAAAATTAGAGGCACTGACAGGAATTTTTTTACCTCTAAATAAATTTACTACGTACACAATATTCAATATTGTATACGTAATTGCACTCTATTATAAAACCAAAATAATCTAAGCTAAAGTTTTTCACATCAAAGTTACAGTTATCAACGCTTTTTGAGACGATTTTCCAACTTTCTACATCTCAATTCTGGCTTTATGGCATTGACACAAATACACATTCACTTTATCTTTTTCAGGCGTTGATACTTCGCTGATACTTTGCGACAGCTGCACATTTTTTAAAACTTTTGAGCTTTTCGAGGAGCTTTCCGAACTGTCCGGTACGGACTGCGATGCAGAATGTTCTGTATTGAGAAGATTGGCAACTTTCTTTTGGTCACAGTGATAATGGTGATTGTTAAAGCTGATTTCTTGTGCATTCATCTCTACACTTGAAACATCGACAGTCTGAGAGCTGGCTTCGCTGTTAGCACATGAATTGATAGGCTGATCTATACTGCACAGGCAATTGTAAAGCATATCAAGGCAACAGAAAACAAATGGCAAGCAGCAAACGATAAAGCCTACAAACATAACGCGATAATCCAACATGGCTTGAACAGGTGAGAACTTTGCCATTTCCATCGTCCGCAGTTCCTCGCTGTATGCTAATTCACTGCAACATGTCTTTGACATTGGACAGCAGTAGGTACCTTTTCCACAACCATTGCAAGTGGCTTCATCAGCTTGAACTTCATGTAGAAGGCAACACAGAAGTAGAACCCATGCCTTTAGAAACCCTCTTTTAACCATCTTGCGATGTACGAAACAAATAACATATAAACCTACAAAAATACATTAGGAATACTAAAACCATATGAACGTTTGCTGATTTTCCCCGTATAACAGATCACTACAAAATTATGAGCGTTCAAAGCTCCAAGAAAAAAAAAGATTATTCACGTTGATAATATATACAGTAGGTAGTAAAAACCTCAACCTCAAATCATCGAATTCCGTTTCTGAAGCCTAAGTTGATGATACCTACGTTCCTAATTATTTAGCCCTATTCAATCAATTATGTTTTTCTGTATATGTATAGGTATGCAGGGCCTTTTGCTTACCAATTGACTTTTACCAACCCCTGTAGGTTTGAACCTTCTGGGCATTTATTAAATTTACGTCTTCTCTCTCTATGATCAATACAATAGTTATTAAAGATCTTAACCTCAATTTATAGAATTTCCGTTGCTAACGCGTTAAGTTCTATTTTTCATTGCATTTGGAATGCATCCGGGTCTTGTTCAAAACAAGTGATCCAGTGTCGCTCTACAAAACTTCACACATCAGGTCGGAAATTAAAAATTGACGATTCGACCTCATCTCGACGCGTGTCGCAAATGACATCGTACTACCTTCTCACTGCTTTCCAAAACTATCACTAAAAAAGCATCATTGTGACATTCAACCAGAATGGACAAAAGTGCAATTTCAAATTGGTAGCCGCTGACCTGGAGAATTGGCAGTTTTAGCAGATTAGCGACGTTATTTGAACGATTAGACAAACTGTGAAGGTCAGAATATTCCGGTATTTTAAATTTTTAAAATTTCGAATGATAACGTCACATTTCTGAGAAATGCTGGAACGGCCATTCTGGAGAAAAATCAGAAAAGAAACACAACAACAACGATAGTTGCGATAGAAACAACGAGAGGAAATAGAAAAATACAACTGGAAATTATCTGAGACCGCTCCGAGTTGTAACGATTGTGTCGCTACATTCGTTACAGAGCCATACACGCCAACGGTGAAGGGTGTTGGAACAGTGAGTCCGGCCTTCCGGAAAGAAAATAAGGACGTTATTTCCCCGGATTCAAGAATCCGGAGAAGTATCGAGAGCTGAACTTGAACTGATAAAATCTAACTTTTAGCTTCCTGGTTGTCCTGAATTGAATTTAATTAACATCTGTATTCATTTTCTGATAATGAGAAGCAAGAAGTTGAGGAAAGGGTTGATCCATTTTTGATGGAGATGATGATTTTTATCTACTGAACAAAAATTATAGTAATAAAATAAGTAGTAGTAGCCCTCTTTTTAGGAGTGACCTCGTGGTCTGGGGATACTGAGACCCAGCCATGAGCTCACTATTCTTGCATATAATTTAGTTAATTTGAGTGTTGTGCCATTCTGCCAGACTGGCACAGGGCAACCTTCCGGTGAAACACGAAAAAAACGAAAAAAAACCCTTAAAAACGAAAAAGTGCTGCAAAAGAGGGTAGAAATATTCTAGAAATTTCAATTTTCAAAATTTCGATTGTCGAACGGATATTTCTCAGAAAAACGGCCATTTTGACTGAAAAAGGTGAAAAAGTCAGAACAACAGCAAATCTAGTCGAAAACAGTCGCACGTTAACACAGAAAAACGAAGCCTCTTATCGTGACGACAACGCACGATAAGACCCTTAGCAGAAAAAGATAGTGGCAAAAGATGCTTCGGTGGGGAAGTGGTGGGAGCAGTACCCTCCCCTGCCACGAATTGGGATTGATAACGACGTTCTCTCGAGGAGAATACGGAAGCGGAGGCTCGGTCCCCCAGAGACTGATATATGGTGAAAGACTATAGTCAACTAAGTTTTTAGCTACTTTGATGCCATAGAATTAACGCCGGTATTGTTTGATATTTTAGAATATGAGTAGCTAGGAAGAGGAAAGGGTCAATCCATCTCCAATGGATTTAAAATAGAACTGTCACCAAAAACATATTAAAATAGGGTATTCTAGCCGTGTTTTAATAGCAATCACGTTGTCTGAGGATCCGAGGCCCAGCTATGTGGTTCTGTTCGCATGTAAACGAAAGCTGATCAAAAGTCGTTTGACTGATGGCCTAAAAATAGTAACTTTTTACTTAGCCCTAAACAGACCAGAAAATCAACTGCCAAGGTCGAGACGGTGAAAAACGAGTAGAATTAAGGTAACTGACGCCTGCCAGTCGTTAATAGGTACTTTTTCTACGCTCCGTCACTGTGTAGTATTTTGGCGAATGTTACATAGACGTTTTTATGGCGCTCCTGGGTGGGCCTGTTAAAGACACGAGACCATCATGATCAGCAAACGTTTCAGCGACGAACCCTCCGCTCCGGGCGTATGCCCGAGTTAGAGGCCTTAATGACATTTATTGTACTAGGGGAAGGTGCGTACCCTCCGCCTAGTACTATTTAGCTTTTTAACTTAGTTAACACCGAAAATTTCGGGGGCCGGAGGGTTAGGTGGGAAGTCATGAGCCCGCTTGTCCCAAGGTCCCGCGACCAAAAACAATTAAAGAGAAAGCGTAAAACCAAACAAAAATAGTGTATAACCAAGAAAAAGCCAACAACAAATTTATTTGAAAACGAAAAAGTACAAAAAACAATAAAAAAGCAAAGAGCCAAAATTTGTCCCATAGCTTGCTATCGAACAAGTTTCTTGAATCTCTGTAATTTTTGTTGCATCCTTCCCATTAGAGACCCTTCAGTAAATTATAGCCACCACTAAACAAATTAGTTAGAATAAATAAACACATGAGCAATGAAATAACATGCACCTGTTCAATGGTTTGTACTTAAATCGTAACTCCATGCGGCGCTTAGTTTTATTTTACCAAAACATGGATCCACCTTTGTATGAATGGAAAAATTAAGGCAAATCACCCAAAATTGACAATCTTGGGGGGGGGGCTTTCTTGATGACGTGAACATGAAAATTAACTGAATAAGTATTTCAAAGTTTAACCAAGAAACAAATACTCAACGTTGCACTATTAATTTTTCGAAGCGTTGACGTACTCTGAACAAAAACTGGCGACCGCTTTAAAAAAATCAGCTGAAAACGTGTTGCGACGGAAAAATATAACACTACCCTAAATAATATGTGAGGCAAATGAAAATTAAAACTGGTGGGACTCTCGAAAACAATTGACAAAGAATGAATTGATGACTATATTTTCAGATAAACCAGCCACATCAGAGCAGGTCACTTTGGATAAAGTAGCTTCTACATTTTCTATACTAAAAAAGTGTCGGATCCAAGAAAAAAACGAGAACTGTTTCGACGGTTATATGTTTTGTTGGGTATCCAAAAAACAGTGTTTGGTATCCAAAAAAAAGTTAGTTTATAACACTATACATGCGGCTAAAAAAAACAAACTCAGCTCTTTTTTTGTTTTCTAGAAAATAGTTTAGAATTTTTCGGGTAGTGAGAAATTGAACTAAAAATTTTAAAAAATCATGAAAAAGTGAAATAATTGACTTAATAACTAAAATTTTTGACTAATTTTGAGGTACTTTCAATTTTTTTGATACTTGTTTTTCTTGAATTAAGTTGATATTTGTTGGATCTCACTCTAGAGAAACAAAACATGGCAGTTTATATCTGGAATGATACAATTTTTAGAGAAAAACGATGAAACTAGCTAATTTTTTCGAGATTTCAGCATTGAACTATTTTTTTTTCTTAAAAATCCGCAGAAGAACATCTTAACTATTATAAACATTTAGAAAACCCTAAAAGTATATATAAAATAAAGCAATGGATAAAAAAACGTACACAGTTTTGACAGTTGTCCGTTTTATTGAGTTTCCCAAAATCAGCGTTTTGGCTGTGCTCGAAAACAATTGCAAGTTTGCAATGGAGAAACAGAACTTGGCAATTTAATTCTGGAATTTTAAAAAATTCATATAAAAACAAAGAAAGAGGTAATTTTTGAGATTCCAGCATCGAATTGTCTTTTTTGATATGAAATAAATTGAAACTAGACAAAAAATAATTGTAAAAAGAAGCGTTGGACAGGAATAAAATGTACTAAGTTTTGACAGTTAATTGTTTTGCTGCATTCGCCTTGGTATGCAAAGTCGCGCCGTCTTCACATCGGTCGCGTGTCTCCGTCTTCGTCTGGAAAATCGCGCTGTCTCCGCCTCGGTCGGAAAAGTCGCGTCGTCTCCGTCTTTGTCTGCAAAGTCGCGCCGTCTCCGCCTTGGCCTGAAAAGTCGCGTCGTCTCCGTCTTTGTCTGCAAAGTCGCGCCGTCTCCGCCTTGGCCTGGAAAGTTGCGTCGTCTTCGCCTTGGTCGCGAGGAATTGATTCTTGGTCGCGCCGTCTCCGCGATGGTCTCGAAGGTCGCGCCGTCTACGCCTTAGTCCGGAAAGTCGCGCCGTCTCCTCCTTGGTCGCGAAGAATTGGCTTTTGGTCGCGCCACCTCCGCCTCGGTCTGGAAAATTGCGCCGCCTCCGCCTTGCTCTGGAAATTCGCATCGTCTCCATCTTGGTCGCGAAAAATTGATTCTTGGTCGCTCCGTCTCCGCCTTGGTCTGCAAAGTCGCGCCGTCTCCGCCTTGGTCTGAAAAGTCGCGCCGTCTCCGCCTTGGCCTGGAAAATTGCGCCGTCTCCGCCACGATCGCGAGGAACTGATTCTTGGTCGCGCCTTATCCGCGATGGTCTCGAAGGTCGCGCCGTATCCGCCTCGGTCGCAAAAGTCGCGCCTGAGTTTTTCGGTCGGGAAAGTCTGGAAGTGGCAACTCTTTGTCGCGAGAGTCTGGACATGCCAAATATGAGTCGCGATTTTTTGGTCGCGCCAACTCCGCTTCGGTCGCGAAAGTCGCGAAGGATCATCATGGTCGCGAAAGTCTGAAAATGCCAGGTTTTGGTCGACAAAGCCTGGACATGCCTAACTTTGGTCTAAAAAGTCTGGACATGCCAAAATTTTGTCGCGAAAGTCTGGACATGAGTCTGGAACCTCGAACAGGGAAAAAAACAAAAGGAGCGTCGTTGTTGTCTTTCAGTAGGAGGAACCATGTAGATGCCAAACTTGGAATAATGGAAATACAGGATGATGCCTACGATGTTGTAGAAGCTTTTGGCAAGCATTTAGTATGTATTCATTTGAAAATGAATATCAATTATCTTCAAAGTTTCTGATGATCATGCTATGATTGAGAAATCCACTGATTAAGAATTGGCTCTTTTTAGCTCCGCCATTTTCGGCTGAGCGGAAGCTTGAGAGGCGCGCACACTTTTCCATTCATGTGTTTTTTAAAGTGTTAGGTGGAAGTTGAAAACTTCGAAGTTGTTTTGAGTCAATTTTTTTCCTTAAAAACTGTTTTTCTTTCCGTTACTTGATGGGTGTGCAAGACTGACAGGATTGAGACTGAGTTTTTAGAGTTTTGCTGATAAGTTTTTTTTATTTCATCTTTGCAGATGTAAGGTACTAAAAACTTGCTTACAAGTATTTCTTGCGTACTTCCGTGTGTTTTTTTTTTCGAGTTTCGTGAATTTCTCTTATTAAATTATGTTTAGATATAAAAAGGAAGCGCATTTTAAAAGATGGTATCATGCAATAGTCCTTAACACCAGTCGCAGATTTGAGGGGGGGGGGGTTGCCGGGGATTATCAAACTTTTTGCCGACCCAAGGGCTCCCCCCTTTGTACTAATTTGAGATATTCATTTTTGGCTGACTGACCCTAAAACTTTTCTAAAGACGCCTTTGGTGCCAAAACATACTAAATTTGAGGAGGGGAGCGCGCGCAGAAAAAACCGCGATTTTTTGGTCAAATTTTTCCAGAAACGTTTTCAAGTTTTTGGGCCTGTTTCTTTTTTAAATCTTGCCTGCGGCGCAGAAAAATTGGTCAAAATGGGGGCTTTAGACTAGAGTGATTTGAGAAAGTCATGTTGGTCGACCTAAGAAAAAAGGTCGACAAATCTTCGAAGTTTTTCTGAAAATTTGAAAATTCGTCAACCACCCCCCCCCCCCCCCCCCCTCGAGTAAATCCTAGATCCGTCCCTGCCTGAAACGCAACTGTAAAGTGAAAGAACTATCCTTTTCTCAACCACACACAGCGCATAGCAGTTTATCCTATCGCTGAAAATTGTTGACAGGCATGTGTACGCTCAGATTCAAAGAGTTCTAGAAAACGAAAACCTTGACAGAACATTGATTCCTCCTTCTTTTCATAATGTTCCTAGTTTTTGCCATCAGAAAAAGATTATGCGTCTTATATTTTACATTAAAAAAAAAAAATATGGTAGTATTACCGACCATTTCTACTCAGGTGGAATATTAACCGTTCACGAATTATATGTTCACGAACTTCTGAAATTTTGTCTACAATCGGTAAATGAAATGCATTCAACTGTTTTTCTAAATTCCTTTTTCACCAAAACTGAATACATGCGCAAAAGGAGAAAATCTGAATTTCTTCTTTTTTCAGAACCTTTTTGCAAAACAAATACCAGATCAAATTCACTGAAAAGAAGGGGCTCGAGACTTTTAAATTTATTAAGTGAAAATAAAATTCTACCAGAAAATCTTTGTTCCTTGAAAAAGAATGAAACGAATTTTCTGATAGGCAACATAGACCTCGTTAAGCACATTTTTAGTTGCAAATAAAAGTATGACTTTGTTGTGATGCAATCTGAAGCGGAGCCAGCACATTCTTTCAGAAGAAAGGGCGTTGTCCTAGACAACATAGTTTTATACTATTCAAGTCCTAGTATGGGAATTGTACTGGTGAAGTGAATTTTTGCATCGCCTAGAACATAGTATAGTCATATTTTTGAAAAAGTTAGAAAATGTAGCCCCCAAAGTTTCAACTATGCCCAATTTACTAGCGAATTTTAAGGAGGAAAAAAAAATTGCCTGGTATAAGTTTTCGGTGAAAAACTTTGAAATTTGTAAACAAATCAGTTATATATTTTTTCATCCCTTATCTTCTGAATAATACCTGTACCATCCTTGCTGTTAAATTTAAATTATTTGTGCAATGCGGTTGTTCTATGTTCTATGTCCATTCAAGAGACTATGTTTCTGATTTTGATAAAGTTTATAATGATTATTTTAATTTTCAATGTTGTTTGCTCTGCTGGAAAAGTAATTTTTCTAACATGGTTTGAAAAAAAAAAAAATATATATATATATATATATATATATATATATATATATATATATATATATATACTCGTTTGAATGGTTTAGAGTTCTGGCGACCTCGGGTTCACTCTCAGTGGATAAAGGAACTTTGAACCAGCTTATACGACTTCTATCAGATTAATGCAATAATTGTTCTATTTTTCTTGCAGACAATTAGATATATAAAAATATTTGTACTATTTGCAGTTTGAAATGATGCTTGAATAGGGTAGGCGCTCAGTGGGAATTTATTATTCCCTTTGCCTGTCCTCTCCTTATAATGTGAAAGCCATTGTTTACTTATTTGTTTAAATTATTTATTTGTTTAAATTGTAAAAGAAATAGCTATTAAACGATGGTCTGCTATATTATTATTTGTAGAAATAAATTCTTCTTCTTCTTCATCCTTCAAACAACTTCCTTGCTATCCTTGCTTACAAACATCTGACAAGCTGTAAACCGTCGATTTGGTTTTCATCATCAAAAAATTCCACCGCATAAGATCGCACTCTAAGCCGGTTTTTTTCTTCAGTTCTCCGACTATATTGACTTCTTCTCAATCCCTCCCGATTGTTAGTGAAATTGTACTCTTCTAGCACTATTTTTTCTTCTTCTAGATTCAGACATTGTGTTTAGGAGTGAATTTGGTAATGCAGTTTTCGGTTAGAACAATGTATTGTAAGAAAACAATTCATGCTTTCGCGTCCAGTGCTTTTATCACATTTGCCGACTTCCAATTATGAATTAAAACAAAATCTGAATATACCCCGTAAAATTTAATTTGCAACTAATTTTTTTTTTAAATTGCTCGCATCAGGACGAAACTCTCAGGAAGAAACGGATTTTCTTATTGCGTCTTAACTTCTATGGAACATTTGTTCTATCATTTCAAAAACATGATGAAATTTTAACACAAAACCTATCGCAAACAAAGCAGCAATTCACAACTTCTTTAATTTTCAAAAAAGTTACTTGGAAAGCTTTCAGAAATTGATCACTCTTTAAATTGCATCAAAAGTGGTTTTTGCCAAAAAAAAACAACCAAAATTGAACTGAAGGAAAAATCCTACCGGGCTCAAACAATCCTTCAATTTCTTCCAAAATTGGAAAGATAACAATTTTGATGAAAAAAAACTGAACTTACAAATAACACAGGCAAAAACACACCCAAGTTTCCACACCCAACTATAGTTTAAATAAAAACTCGAATGTCAAACAACTTAGGCAAATTAATTATTTGTGCTAATCGAAACTATTCTTCACTTAATTAAATATTTTAAAAAATGAGGGGATTATAATAAGCAATGAGAATAGCCTTTAGCATAGTATGAAAAGCAGTTTCTTAAAGCTTTTGTAATAAAAAGTAATAATCGAGTGAAATAAATGGAGACATGAAAAATATTAGCTTTAGAAGCTTGGCTTGACAACGCTGAAATTTTTTTCCCGAGACAAAAATTACGTATGGTTTTGATTTGATAAAAACATACACATGACACAAGAAAAAATGGTTTTTGAATAAAAATTCAGTTTTTTTTATTGCTTTTTGTTGAGCGCAATTTGCACTACTTGATCTCAATTTATGAAAAATGTAGCCAAAAACCTAAATTCAAAAGTAGGTCAATTGAAATATTTCTAATTTTTCCGAAACTTTATATAACATTTAACTTCATCATTTCAAATCAACATTAGAACTTTTTTTCAATAATTTTACGTTCTTTTTTTTATCTTCACTTATCATATACTTTCTTTGTCTTTTTTTAAAAATCATAGTATTACGTTACAGCTAACATCAAAAACTTACCAAATAAAAAATGCCATCGAATTTTTCATTTTGGTTTTGAGTATTCATATGGCAACAAGTTTATTGTTATGGAGTTTTTCCTGAATCTTCATCACAGTCAAATTTTATCCAGTTGAGAATCTGTTCCATGGTTTCCAACAACTTCTCCACAAATCCAAGGTTGATCTTGGCACATAACATTCTTTTTGAACCAATTAAATGTTAAAAAATGGTCTGGATGCTCATATGGAATGTCGGGAGACCAAGTTTCTCCAACTTGGAGACGGTAAGGGGTGTCAACATTTTGAGAGGGGAATCCGTTTCGAAAATGAGATCTTTTCAAGTGACCTTCACCGAAGCCTAATTTAGTAATAATATAAACATCACAATCATCTAGGTAGATAGACCATATAAGGTTCAAATTTTTGTTTTCTTCGGTATAATCAGTCAATCTAGAAAAATATTCTTCTGGTTTAATTTTTAAACCCTGTAGTCCATGACTATAGTAGCTATCGAATTGTCCGGCACAACAACCCACAACTTTTACAAAAAAATTATATTGTTGATACTTTGGTCCAAATACTGCAGCAGAAGCCCGGCGTGCGTTATGTTTGTACAATAAAAACTTCTGATGAAGATCGCGATAAATTTTGAGGAGAAACACGTTTCTAAACTCAATTGCTGGGTTGATACCATCGATGTTAGTTCTGTAATCAGATAAACAATAAAATTTGCTGACTTTTCGACAATTGGGCCAAACGTTGTTACCAGCTACTGCAACTGGTATGTCAAATGTAACTGATGACCATGTAATGCCAGTTGTTGGATAAAAAACATCATCGGAAAGGCTTTTTATTTCTACAATTAGGAAAATTGCTGATGCGAGAAGAAGTTTCATTTTCAATCAAACTTCGTCTAAATCAAAATCTAAATCTTTATAATTTTGTTGTCTAGCTGTTTTTATTCGATAAAACTAATCCTATGACTTGAAAGTAATATTTCCAAGGATGATGTTATTTACTTTTTGAGCTGGAAAACTGGTCAAATGAAACCGCTGAAGTCAACCAATCAATTATTAATATCAAGTAATCACTACAGTTTGCTTTGCATTCAAAGTGAGAGCCGTTGAAGCTCAAACTGAAGAGAAAAAAAATACTGATTCTTTCAACGTGCGCCAAATTCTCAAGGTTGGAAGATTTTGAGAAACGAACAAAGTTTAAAGATCTTAAAAACACTTTTTTGGAGTATTTGATTGATTTTTGCAAAAAATGCATACATTTTGTAAAATACATGCAAGCTTTTATAATCAGCAATGTTTCATGTAACTTCGATTTTTAATGATGGATGAAGGAGACATGTCTTTTTCATAAACTCAAAGCTAAACAGCTTTGATCCATATCGATATCGAACAAACACAAAGTCAAATCAATTGAATTTCAAGTTGGTTTTAACAGAACATAGATAGTATGACGTTACACCCTGTTTGGAACGACCCTACATTGACTCAATCAATAGCAAAAAAAACATCAATTTTATTGACATGCCGCCCGGGTTGACCAAAACTTTTTATCAGACAATTTCCATATATGAAAAACTTCTTAGCATATAATTCCATACGTACAGAAAATCGAATGAAATTTTTATGATAGGCATTTTTCCATATATGAATATTGCATGATAAGTATTTTTCCATAAACCAACAAATTGATTTTTTTCTTAAATTTAAATTTTGAAATTTTTTGGGTTGTGTTCCTAACCGTACTCAAGTGACAAAGACCTTGGTTGACTCAAAGCACGAAAGGTTAGGCGATTTTGCATATGCAATGCATAGAAAACGACCTGAATTGCCTTAGAGCTGTTCTTCACGAATGATATAACTAGAGAACAAACTTTTATTTTTTCGCAAAAAATTTCAACGATGATTGTTTTTAAAACTCGAATTTTTAAATAATCAAACATTGATCAAGTTTAGCTACACATGCGATAAAAAAGAAATGGGAATTTTCAGCGATCTTGCAAAAAAAAGTTATTAAGCGAAAAGGAAAAAAACTTACTTTAGTGTGTCCAGGATTACGTTAGGCTCACAAAAAAATTGTTTATTTTGCTTGAGTACAGAATAGAACAAAATAATTGCTTCAGCACAAAATTCATTTTGCAGATGAAAAAAAAATTGAGGCAATTTCAAAACTATTTTCAAAAATTTTTGTGTCGCTATCAAAAAAATGCAATTCATTCAATTTCCATATATAGGAATTGTATGGTAAGTATTTTTTCAAAAAAAAAAACAAAAACCTCGATTTTTTTTATCACCTGAGTGTTATATTAGCATCAAACAGCCGCAGAAAGTAGTTAGTATTTTTTTCCACCATTTTTCGAAATTGTACGAAAATCGTATGATAAGCGTTTTTCCAAACACTTGATGCATGGAATTGTATGATAACCATTTCCGGTGGTCAACCCGAGTGCTTAACAATTCCCAAAAACATTTAGTCCGGAAAAAAAGTCACATTCAGTTTTCCGTCTTGTGCCCTACTATTAACAATTATCTGGAAAAAGTAAGAACCGATGAAGAACCATGCTGCCTGTACCAGATGCTTGACTGAAAAATCGAAAGCTTCCTTAAAACTGCTGCAAAAAAACTTTGAACCCAGATTGCATGTACATCAATTCTTGTTTTTGCGTCCTAATTATATTTATAATACTTACTTGAATGATTTTTTTTTGCTTAGAACAAAAGCGATGCAACCGAAAGAGCTGCATATAATGTAGAAAATTGTTTCAGTAGGTCAAATATAGTCATCAAAGTTTAGATTACTAGTTTAAGAATTTGCTTGGTGGGCTTTGATTTGTTACATGCACATACACTTCTGAGAACAGAAATTGTGAAATTGAAATGTTTCGACACAGGTACAAACCCTTTTCAGGGCCATCTGTTAAGCTATTTTTAACTGTTGACATATTGCTATCTAAGTCCAAATCTTTGAGAGGCAGGCCTTGAACCTACACACCTAAAAAGATGTGAAAAAACGTGAAAATGTGTGTCATTAAGCCGCAGGAAAACTTATTTGCTTCAAGTCATTCACTTTTTTATTTTTTTTTCCAAAGGTGACAAATACTTTCAAATCTGAATTCAAACTGATCCTGTTTTAAAAACAAATAACACCGTAAGGACTGCCTTGAAATTTCAGTTTTCTTGCTCCAAATGTTCCACTTTAAGATTTGGTTTAATAATTTTGAAGAAAAACCAAGCAATCAAAAAAATAAAAAAAATCACTGTGGTATTCCATATTTAGTAACTGCAATTTCACTTTTCATGTTCTTATTTTGTTTGGTTTTGGGATACATATATTGTTTTTCATATGTATAACTTTGTTCAATCAAAACAAGCAGTCGGCATTCAATTTTTTTGCAACAAATGCGTCCAAAAGCACAGAATTTTGAGGAAAAAATAACGCGTAGTTTTTATTTCCGTCAAACTTTCATGCATTTCCTATGAATGACTCAATTTTGCGCGCTTGTTTTTCTGATTAAAACATCCTTTTTATCCCTTGTTTTCTTTTCATTGATATAGGCCAGAACCTCTAAATCACGATCATTGAAAAAAGCTCAAAAAGCAAAGCTCGAAAAGAATTGAGCTTTGCTTTCAAATCAAATACTTTTGCTTTGCCAACACCCCACCCCCACCTCACATAAGCATCTTTTTCATGATGTAGCGCATCACGAGACCAAATTGTGCGTTTTGTGAATTGTAAGTGTATTCCGCTCCCTTTGTTCTTCTTTTGTTTTTTCATTTCCTTTGATCGTTCCGACAAAAAATTGACATGTTTAAAGACTTGTCTCTGGAATCCAGGAACATACGGACACAAAACTGTGCGCCTATCCAGTGCAGTTTGGTCTCTTATTGCGGGTGCTTTTAAGAATTTGAGTACGTAGGCAAATTAAGTTTCTCACTGGTAGTCTAAATAGTAGCCTAACCGGATTGAAGTGAAAGAGGTTATCAGAACTGTTCAAGTAAATCAACAGTTGTAACTAATTAAGAGAGTGAACAGGAAAGAAATTGTCAGTACTGTTCTAGAACTCTAACATTACTGTTACAGTACTGTTTTATTCTGTTTTTATGCTGAAAAATAACTGGAAAATGTTTTAACGAAATTTCTATTTGATTTCAAAGTTTTGTTCCGTGTCGTTACAAAGAGAAAAACCCTTCAAAGAGCTAAAAAAAAGTTAAAACGGTGACAGAAATTATGTAAAAAGTTGATGTATGCAGAAAATAGGAATTGGTTAACATTGGTCGTTTAAAGGCTTCAGCACCCAAATATGCCAAGAAAAAAAGCAATTTTTGGTAAAAACATGAGAAAAACTCTTTTTTTAATTGATGAATCCCCGCAGCTGAAACAACCTGTAAACGCATTTTTCATTCCAAAAATTGAAAATTGGCTAGCGTTGGTAGTTTAAAGGCTTGCTTACCCAATTATGCCAGGAAAATGTTTAAATGTTGTAAAATTGTTCAAAAAAATCATCTTTTTTTGGTCTAATAGGTTCCGGCTGTGTTTATTTCAGCTTAGTAGCTTTTTATTGCATCTTTTATGAACAAAAACAATGCGGGCAATTCGTGTTCTGAGGGGAAGAAGGACTTATTTTTTTAAATTGGTTGTGAGTATGTTAGTAATTTTTTTTGGCATGCGTTTCTGCTCAGGTACTTTTGGCTGTTTTACTGCTACAGTTTCGTTCTGGTGCTAATTTTTTATTTTGTTGTTGGGTTTTATTTTTTCACTGGTTTTTTTATTCAGCTTCAGTTGTATTGCAAGTCGCGCGAAACTCAGCTTCGCCTCTTTGTTGAATAAAAGTTTTCAGCTTTCAATGATTTTTTGACATGTTATTTATGTTTTCAGAGTTTCCAGAACAAAAACGCCTATCTACATTTGATTGTTGACTAGGTTTGCAGGTCAGAGGAAGAATGAAACAACACATAGACAGAAAACATTTTCCAGTAAAAGTCTTTCGAAAACTTCGATAAAAGCTCGAAGAATATCGTTTTAAAGGCAAATTGAGGCAACTAATTAAATAACGCTGGTAGCTCACATATATAAGCTTTTTTGAGGGATGTTTTATCAAATGAATAGCAGTATGTTACATTTTTTGCCTAAAATTGCTCTGAAACTTATACTCATCAAGAATTTTTCAAAAAAAAAATGTTAGCTTCAAAAGGCAGTTTCAGAGTGTTCGATATTAAAAAACTCAATCATTGCTTTTATTTTAGTCTATCGATATTTTACTTACCTATGTGCTTTTTTTAACAACTGAAATGATCGCCTTGAAGTACTTTGAAACAGAAGTGATAAAAAAATTTTGAAGATTTTTAGCAAAAATTAAACGTTGTACTGATGATTTTTTTGTTAACTCAATGTCGCAATGATTCATTTTTTTGTGCATGTAATTACATTCAATTGCTTTTATAATGCCTTTCTGCTGGCCTTAATTTGATATGGAACTAGAAATCATTCGAAACATTTTTTTAAAATTTTGAGCAACAATGAATTTTGTACTGATGATTTTTGGTTGTTTAATGGTCGCAATGCTTCATTTTGCAGCTCAAATTTTTATAAAATTAATTAATTCTCCAATGCTTCATCTTTGAAACCAAAAATCATTATCAATCAAGCTAACCAAAAAAAAAACAATTTATCAAAAACTATGTCAATCAAAACTTTCATAACTAGTACTTCCGAATTTAGTACTTGAAAACTAAATCTATAGAAGATCTCTAATGTTTGAACAAAAAAAAACTAGTCGAAAAATTACAATTGTCAGCAATTATAATGGCATTGAAATAAATTCATGAATCGGTAACTAAGCCGGCATAACTTTGGTCTTTTGAGCTGAAAAAAAAACATATATTTTGAGCAACAAAAAAAGCTGATTAAGACTAGCCGAATACTTCAAATCATTTTAAGTCAAAAAATATCAGCGAAACAAACAAGAAATTACTAAAATAGCCAACAGACTGTTGGAAAAGTATCGATCAACGCACGGAAGCAAAAAACATACTGAATGGTTTTTGAAAAAAACTTCACTTGCGATTAACAAAGAAAAAACGTATTCCCTTATGCTCTTCGAATTTCGATAATAACTTATGCTTGACTTTTTATTGATAGATATAACCCAATTTGAAAAAAAAATGGATCAATGGGTATTTTATGCCCCTGGGAAAACTTAAATCCTATTTCGAAGCCAAAACCCAATAATTTTTACACCCTCTAGCTCAAGATCATAGTAACTATTAAATTAACCAAGACAACCCTCAGTCAGAAAAAAAATGTGCCGCCGATAGGTTGGTTCAAACTCTTCAAGAGAACCTAGTAGCACGTTATCACTATGCAACCAATATGTCTCATGAAGATCACAAAATATACAAAGAATAAAAGGCTTTAGGTAAACAGCTGGGTTGATGTCATCAGCTTCACTTCTGAAATTGGATACACAAAAAATGTGGCTTTTTTGTAGATGGGCCTAAAACAATTTCAGCTAATTCCACTGGAATTCAAACGTAACGGACAACTATTTTTAACTATTCGTTGGATAAACAACAATATCAGAATAATCTAAAGGGATTAGAATTTTGAAAGTCAATGATGATGGTAGAACATTTATTTGTTTCTGAATGGCGAGTAAGTTAAAACCCAGCTGGTTAAACTGTTATAAGCCAAATTGCTCTTAGTCAAGCTAACAATTCATGTTTTTGGAAAACAGTATTTTAATAATACTGACTAAACTTGGAATGAATAGTGTGTTTAGCTATTATTTATTAAAATTGTTTCTGTTATATTTAGTACAGGGATCATAGCTATGTCTTTTTACATGTGAGTTTTACTAACTATTTTAACTGTCTTTTCAAATAAGACGTTGGTCTGCAAAATGATAGCAGTTCAGATTGAAACAGAGTAGAGTTTTTAATGAGTCCAATTTTGTGATGAAAAGAATTCAGCCTATCTTTTTTTAATTTTTTTTAGATCTCAAAATAATCTGTTTTAGCAGTTTTTATTTATTTGTTGAAAACCCATCAACTTGCTGAAAACAACGGAAAACAACGGAAATGAGAGTTAATTTGATGCGAGTTGAAGTCGAAATCTGTCTTGGGAAGAGATTCAAAAGATCAAGCATATGAACCGTTTGAAAAACTTGAAACTGTCACGTGCTGATTCGGGAATAATTTAGTATCGTATACAGTTCGAAAAATCGTATGCGTATGCGCGGCTGAGAAACCACAAAATGGAACTTCCCGAGACCATACTTGGTTGTATGATATTATATTCGGCGAAACTTGTCATAAGAGAACGACGGTTGGTGTTGGCGGCTGTCAAAGATACCTCCTATTTGGAAATTAAAAGTGCATTGAGGAGAATACATGCATCATCTTCAAATTTACAACCATATGGTGCCGTTAAAGAAGAGTCATCATTCGTAGGTTCTAACAAAGAGGGGGAAAATTCAGAAAGTTCTGCATTTATAGTATCCCAACTTCGTGGCCACGGCAGTTTCCGACGTGGAAAGAGTGGTCGTGGTTTCAGAGGCCGTGGGAGTCGTGGACAGATCCAAATACACAATTTTGGAAACGAAAGAACATGCTGGACTTGTGGATCAAAGTTCCAATTGGCTAGAGACTGCCCTAAGAGTTCCGAAAAATCAGAAGAACCACACGCATAACGCCAAGAAACTGAAGACGCTGACGTGTTTCTAGCATTTGCAAGTGCGTGTAAATCGTTAACGGATGAGTCAGCAGGATTGTTCATTTCTGACCGTGCCTGTACGAAGACTGTAGCCGGAAAGAAGTGGTTTGACGCTTTTCTGTGTTTGTTGCCTGAAAGATTGAAGTCGCTAGTATCTTGCTCGTCAAGCACTTTTGGCGTTGTCTTTGGCGACGGGTTCAAAACTACGGGTCACGATTTCTGTTTTGATAGGGCCAGTCAATTTCTTTTTACAGTGCGAGATCGTGAAAGGATATTTGCCTTTGTAACTGAGTGTTAAAAAAACTGAACAATACCAAGAATAAGTGCACATTTTGGCACTGAAACTTTCTCAATAGGAGATCTATCAGATGTTCATTATTTCCGAGTTCTGTGTACCGGGTAATTGGGTGTCGATCTAGTTCCTGAGCAAACTATTCAGAGCAGTAAGATAGCTATAATAACGACAGACGAGACCATTAAGCTCTATCGACAGTTGGGCCATTGTGGGAGTACCAAAGAAAAGAAAGAAAGAAAGAATATATTTTTCCTTTTATAAACAATATATCAGCATAATTAAATTTGCCACATTTAAAGCAGGAACGGATAGACAACGGGACCTGTTGGTCCACTAAAAGTCTACCCTTCTATTCAAATGAAACATCTCTAATGAAACAAATCAAATTAAACAATACGAGCAAATATATTTTTATTTAAATACAAAAGCTACAGCTCGTGAAAAAAAAAAAATTTATATCTATTTATAAATTTATGTTGACATTAACTAACTACTGAACTTAAAAGTACTAAACTTAACAATACTTCCAGGGCGCTGTAATATTATATGTATAATTTTTGATTTTATTATTATTTTTTTATTATTATTTTTTTTTTTCAAGTTTTTCGAAAAAAATTAGTGAGAAAAATCCAAAAAAAATCAAAAAACCTCGATATCTCGAAAACTAGAAGGATTTGGGAGGTCATTTTTTTACACAAAAAAGCTGATATATAGCTGGTAGTCCTGTAGCATGCAACCAACGGGTATGGGTTTTAAATTTTTTTTTTTTATAAGCCAAATATATGTTTCACTAATTCATGGTTTTGTACCAGGTATATTTTCAAAGAATGGTAAATTGCCGAAATTTCTGAAAAAGAACAACTTTTGACGTGTGCAGGTATTAAATTCAGAACCCGCAGCTTATTAAAAAGTTTACAAGCGCGATATCGAATCGAGAAGCGCTCAATTTTGCGTTTACAAAATGGTTCGAACAGAAGGCTGCTATCAGAGTTTCTAGTAGCTCTTTTTGCATTTTGAAAAACAACTAAATCATTCAGAAAGCTGTCATTATGAACACCAATAACTGATTTAAGAACAAATTTTAATAGCTCATAGAGATGATACTCATAAACGGTTAACAAACTATATTTTTCAAAAATATCATTACTACGATCTCGACGTTTTCTGAAAAAATGAATTTGAGGATTTTCTTTTGTAAAACATTAAGTTGTTCCAGCTGCGAATAGCTGCAACATCCATAAATTAAAATGCCATACTGGAGAATGGGAACGACATTGCTAATGTAGTATTCGATCATTTGAGACCTCGGCACGTAGTGCCGTAGCTTTGAAACTATACCGCATTGTTTACTAAGTTTCTTTTTGACGAAATCGATATGACTTTTAAAAGAAAATTTGGACCAAGCTCTTGAACGTACTCAAAACCGCTGGAAAACTGGAAAAGTCATTGGAGCACTCAATTCCCGAGGCGATTGCTGGCTGTGATATTTGCCAGATGTACGGGAGAATAGCTTGGAAGCCGAAAGATTTTTGCCCGCTTTCAAGAGCTTTCAACGAGTTGATAGCTGTTGATCTGCACCAGCTGACACTTTATCCAGAAAAAAACCTGGTATTTGCACATTATTGATGTATTTACAAGGTTCAGTTCAGCCGTTATAATCAAAGAAAAAAAGCCAGAGACAATTAACCGCAGTCTTGGAATGGAGTGGATTTCTATTTTCGGGTCACCAGAGAAACTGCTTTCGAATTATGGCGGGGAATTTGTGAATAAAAAAAAGTTCTCGGCAAAGTCTTGGTGTTCGTTTACTGACTGCGGCGGTATAGTCACCGTTTTCTAACGGATTTTGCGAGCGCCACAATCTTATTCTATCCGAAATGTACCCCAAACTCACTGAGGAGAGGAGTACAATGAGTAAACAGGTATTGAACGCTGCTGTAAAATCAAAAAACGTTCTACATAACAAGGCAGGTTTTTCACCACATCAGTTGGTGTATGGTAAAAATCCCAGGTTCCCGAGCTTGTTAGAGGCAGAAATTCCGTCACTCGAAACCCCGGTACAAGCATCTACTCGAGAGATTTACTCGTTGCACTTCACAAAATAAGAACTGATTTTGCAAAAGCTGCCTCCATTGACAGTATCAGGCATGCGCTAGCGGCTAAAACCGTACCAACACCGGTCCATTCGCAACTGGACAATTGGTTTATTACAAAATCGGTAGAGATTCTGCCAAATGACAAGGACCAGCTAGTGTTACTGGCCAAGACAAAAAAAACTGATCGTAGTGAGACATAGTGGTCAGAATTACATAGTTAAGTTACAGCACAAAGTAGACGCTGGAGACGATAATACAGGATCTACGGAGTGCGGATCCCATCAACTTGCTGAAAACAACAAAAAACAGCAGTAAAAAGAGAGTTAATTTGATGCGACTTTGGTCAAACCGGTGCAGCCAGTCATTATTGGTCAAATCGGTGCAGTAAACCGAAGATTCACATTTTGCTAGTGATCAGAAGTACAAGAAGACAACGTTGAAGTCGATGGAAGTGTGCAAAATGAGATTCCATTACCACCAGAAACAATACAAGTGTCCGAAGTCAGTGAGAATGACAGTGGTTCTGCCAGCATTTGCGTTAAATACCGAAAAGGAGACGTAGTTAGAATTTTTCAAGACTAAGGAGAAAATTACACAGGCAGAATTTTGTCTAAGCAGTCAAGGTTGGCAAAAATGGTAAAGGTAAACATGCGAATTGGAACAATCTAGAATATTTTTCGCCAGAGAATATTTGTCGCCATGTGACAGGCACCGTGGAATCCATAGATTTGTCAAGCAGGAGTGAACTAGATGTCGATTATCAGTATAATATGAGTTTTATGGTCTCAAACGGTGATTTCGAGGCAGAAGAACTGAAGGAAACAACTGGCAGCATCATGGCGTCTAAATTGAAGTTGCGGACGGGGGGCAGATCGCTGTTGCACGGGCAACGAAGGCGTTAAAAAGGCACGATTAGTAGCTCGTTGGTTCAAGGAAGACGCAGAAGTACTCACCTGCTCTCGCGATACCCTCAGACTGATTTTGACTGTCATCTCATCAGCAAATGCTCGATTTTCTGGTTGCTTAGACATCAAAACCGCATTTCTTCAAGGAGGCGCCACTGATAGGGTAGTATATGTTCAACCACCCATGAAATCAGATGTTGACGGTCTTTAGATGCTCAAAGCCATATATGGACTACAAGACGCGCCGAGAAAATGGTATTACCGACTCAAATCTGAGCTGAAATGTTCGGGTAGCCATGTCAGCTCATTCGATGAGTGCTTTTTTACGTGGTTTGACAACGGAACGTGTTAAGGGGTCATTCCGATGCATGCCGATGACTTACTGTGGTAAGGGACACAGTTTTTCTATAAATCAGTCATTGGCAAAATCAGTAACAAACTTGAGATCAAAAGTTTTGAGTTCGTTCCCCTGTCGCTCTCTGGATATTGATATCAACAAATTGGAAAACGCAGGATTCTGTGTTGATTTAAGGCATTATTCGGACTGTTTTAGCAAAATATCTGTTGCAGATAGTCAAAAAGACTATTTAGAATCCTTTGCCACAACCAAACAGTATAAATTTGCTAGTAAGCAGCTAGGAAAAAAGCTATGGGTGTCTAAGCAAACTGTATCTATATTGTCCTTCACAGTGGCCGACTTTCTGACCTAGCCAGTCAGGTCTGCGTCCCACCCTCCCTACCTTGGCATGATTTTTGCGTAATTTTATAACTTAATATGCGCATACTCCGGCAATTTTGAATGGATGGCAGCTGAAAACGCTTTCGCATGACAAATACGCCCTTCGGGCGCAATTATAATGCTCAGTCAAAACTGGACATGATGGCTTAAAAAAACAACAACGGTTTTTTATTTCCATTTTTTGGATACTTCCGAGTCAGATGCTTCTCTACTGGGCCCTAAGGGGCCCACAGAACATCCCACAAGATTTGCAAAAAAAAAATTTAAAAAAAACTCTTTTTGACTTTTTTTTTCGTATTAGTTTCAGCAATTTCATTATCTTCCACAACAAATCAAAAAAAATTTGCGGCAGCTTACAATGAATGTTAGTAGCTCAAACTTTCCATCTGGCTATATATGACCCTAACTAATGAAGGTAATGTAAGACAGATCTGAATTGAAATTTTTTTTTTACTACAAATTTCGGTTAAACGACCAAATAAGAAAATTATAAGAGCAAAAAAACTCCAAAAAAAGAAGTTTTTAGCGTTTTTGCGACAGCAACTCATATAATTCCCAAGGAAGAACTCGTTTTTGATATCAGAATCCATTATTTTCAATTTAAAAAATTTTCCATTTTTCGACCCTTAGATGACCGTCTTAAAAAGTGAAAATTTAAATTTTCGCGAAAGCAAAAAAAATTATGCCGAACGGTTTATAGCATCATGCGACATTTCTTAGGCACTAATAGAAAGTTCTTCTTGACCAACGCCAAAAAATTTACTGAATTAGAGAAAATTGAAAAAGTCACTTTTTGGGGTCGTTGGGAAAAGGGCAAAAATGACCAAAACCAATCTCAAAAATAAAACCATCAAAAAGTGGCATTAACAAACTGCCATTATTTCCGAGGTCTAGGGTCGCATGCAAGAAAATTAGGGAAATCTAGCGAGTAGTTTTTGAGCACCCGACTAATTTTTTTTTAAAAAAAAGTAGGAACGTTTAACTGGCCAAATGTCAAATGTTCCAAGGGGGCCCCTACCCCCTCTCAATGGGTTTATATAGCGTCGTGGGCACACGCACATCAAGTTGCACTCTCTGATTGTGCGTGACATTCTGGCTCTGATTAAGTCAATTAGAGCAGTACAGATGTTGAATACAATGGATTTGGTTTTTCAGAGTTCGACACTGATCCAGGATTGTGGGAAAATCACTGTTATTCTGACGCTTCTCTTGGCAAAAATGTAGATGGTAAAACGCAAGCAGGTTTCGTCATTCTTCTGACCGAGCCCCAGAGAATGAAAATTCTCTAAAAACAAAAATACAGTCGTTTAGATAGAGATAAGTTTGAACTAGAAAATTTATTCGAATTAAAACAAAACATCCGTACATTATATTATCAAACCCTAAATTTGAAAATTCTATACATGCTTTATTCGAAAATCTGTATTAAAAAAACCGAACTTGGCAAAAGAAAAAGACAGTTACAGACAAACAATTTAGAAGAAAAGAAAATTAAAGCTATTCAACAGAAAAAGGAAACTGTTTTGCAGAAAAATTATTCATCAGAAAAAAAAAATTATTTTGCAGAAAAAAGTTATTTTTAACAGAACATATTTATCAGCAGAAAAACAGGAAGTCATTGCTTGATCGAATCAGACGAGCTAACAAAATAAATTTGGGAAAGGAAAAAATAAACTTATATTTGCAGAAGAGTTATTCAGCAGAAAAAGTAAATTAATTTGCAGAAAAAGAAAATTATCTCAGCACTAAAATTAAATTATTCAGCAGGAATACAGGATCTGAAGTCATTATCAATTACTGTCCTTCCATTTACCAGTCATTTGCATCCATTATAAACATGTCAAGCAAAAAAACTTTGCCAAGAAGAATTTAATGGACTTCAAAAATCAGCATTATACACGATTTACTCCGATTTTGTACGACCAAAAGGAAGATAATCGTAAATTAATGGAGTTTATTGAGAAAACATTGGAAGCAGACAAGGATGGCAAACTACAGTCAACATCGACGAAGCAAAAGATGTGTATTGGCCTGGAGATCCCATAAGTTAAAGCGCGTCGTCAGAAGTACGCTAAGTGCAGAGACATTTGCACTTTCGGAAGCACTGGATGTTAATTTCTATTATCGAACACAGTTGAAAGGGCTTCTCGGAAAATTACTTACCATAAAAGCATTCACCGACTCGAAATCACTAACTTCGTCAATTGAATCAGTGCGAAAAGTGACTGACAGAACGCTCATTTGACATTTAAAGTCAGTTGCGTCTTCTTAGCATTACGGGAGGATTACGCGAGGATATTTTGTGGATTACGGGAGGATATCAATTAGCAGACTGCTTTACGAAACGATATGCTGGATCTACGGCGATCTTCAAAGCCGTACTGGAGAGTTATGAACTTTTGGAAGCTTAAAAACCCTGGTATTCTATTTATATGGGTGAGATTTGTGTTGGTCTGACTATTATCTGGCTTGAGCAGTTTATAATATATTCATTTCAATGCAACATAACTGCTGGTTTGATAGTGTTTTAGTATTGCACCATGTCGCGCTAAATGTCTTAGTACAGTTAAGCTTTGATAACACATTCATTTCAACGCTACCAGTATGATTGAAAAACGATGCTAACTTTTGATTAATTGGACACCCATTGATGGTGATCAGGCAATGGTGAGCGTCCGCGCCTCCTAAAAAAAACTAGCCATGTGATTGTTAATGTAATTGTGTTATTGTATTTATCTTCTTCAGGCTGATGTATGTTTGTGGGGCTTAATTAGTGTTTTAATAGAAGTACCTTATCTGAAATTACTCTACGAGAAGGTCACCCCGGATGTTAACTCAAATGTATCAAATGTCGAAATAACGAGTATTTACTGAATATAAGTTAAATGAACAGAATCGGCGCTCTTTTTCTATTGGCTACGTAAATATATTGTGCGAGCGGAGTCGCAAATAGGAAAGAAAATAACCCAGAAATGATGACAAAATGGAAATAATCTTTCCATCTAGCATTTTGAATATTGCCTAGAACTTGGACTCAAAATTGTTGCGAGTACAAAAAATGAGCTGAAAACAAAAAATCATTTGCCGCCTTTGAGACTAGTGATCGGAAGAACCCAATACCCGCAGAGTCTAATATTCTAATATTCCAGGTACTCATAGTGCCTGTCTTTCAAGCAACCGCGACTTAATAAAACGTTTCATGACACATGATATTAAATTGCCAATGCTTTAGTACTAAGAAGAGTTTGTATTTTTTTCAGCTTATACTTGAGTGATTTCTTTTTTTAAAAAAATAAGGAACTCGAAATATAAGACAACGCGATAACATATTAAAAGGACATTACTGTTTAACCAACTCTCTCATTTGAAGTTGCCATAAATTAATTAGCAAGAAAATTCTGCTAAGACAACGTTCGTCTTAAGTTTAATGGCTCAGTAGAAATTGATACCAACAACTAATGTTCTAGACCGTTAGAACCTTGTTTGTCTTGCCCGCTTTTTTATAAAGAACAATTGAGTAGAACAAATCATATTGTGAACAGAAATGGACAGTAAGTGGAATGTAAGAAATATAATACAACACAAATCACTAACAAAACAAAAAGCCTAATTTGCACAAAAATTAGAGGCACTGACAGGAATTTTTTTACCTCTAAATAAATTTACTACGTACACAATATTCAATATTGTATACGTAATTGCACTCTATTATAAAACCAAAATAATCTAAGTTAAAGTTTTTCACATCAAAGTTACAGTTATCAACGCTTTTTGAGACGATTTTCCAACTTTCTACATCTCAATTCTGGCTTTATGGCATTGACACAAATACACGTTCACTCTATCTTTTTCAGGCGTTGATACTTCGCTGGTACTTTGCGACAGCTGCACATTTTTTAAAACTTTTGTGCTTTTCGAGGAGCTTTCCGAACTGTCCGGTACGGACTGCGATGCAGAATGTTCTGTATTGAGAAGATTGGCAACTTTCTTTTGGTCACAGTGATAATGGTGATTGTTAGAGCTGATTTCTTGTGCATTCATCTCTACACTTGAAACATCGACAGTCTGAGAGCTGGCTTCGCTGTTAGCACATGAATCGATAGGCTGATCTATACTGCACAGGCAATTGTAAAGCATATCAAGGCAACAGAAAACAAATGGCAAGCAGCAAATGATGAAGCCTACAAACATAACGCGATAATCCAACATGGCTTGAACAGGTGAGAACTTTGCCATTTCCATCGTCCGCAGTTCCTCGCTGTATGCTAATTCACTGCAACATGTCTTTGACATTGGACAGCAGTAGGTACCTTTTCCACAACCATTGCAAGTGGCTTCATCAGCATGAACTTCATGTATAAGGCAACACAGAAGTAGAACCCATGCCTCTAGAAATCCCCTTTTAACCATCTTGCGATGTACGAAACAATTAACATATAAACCTACAAAAAAACATTAGGAATGCTAAAACCATATGAACGTTTGCTGATTTTCTCCCTATAACAGATCACTACAAAATTATAAGCGTTCAAAGCTCCAAGAAGTAAAAAAAAAGGATTATTCACGTGAACAATATATACAGTAGGTACTAAAAATCTCAACCTCAAATCGTCGAATTCCGTTTCTGATACCTAAGTTGATGATACCTACGTTCCTAATTATTTAGCCCTATTCAATCAATTACGTTTTTCTGTATATGCATAGGTATGAACCTTCTGGGCATTTATTAAATTTACGTCTTCTCTCTCTCTCTCTCTATGATAAATACAATAGTTATTAAAGATCTTAACCTCAATTTATAGAACTTCCGTTGCTAACACGTTCAGTTCTATTTTTCATTGCATTTGGAATGCATCCTGGTCATGTTCAAAACAAGTGATCCAGTGTCGCTTGTAACATTCGCCCGGAATTACATATCGACGGAAAATAAAGCTAAGCTATAAAACGACTGGCCAGCGTCTAAACAAAGCTCTACATGCTTTTCATCGTTTCTACCAAAGCCAGTTCTTTTGGTGGTCTTTCTAACATCGGGTCGACAAAAACGTTACTGTTCTACGGCTTCGACCAGAACGCTCAAATTAACTTAATTACATGCAAAATTAGTGAGCTCATGGCTGGGTCTCAGTATCCCCAGACCACGAGGTCACTCCTAAAAGCAGCGCTACTACTATTTACTATATTACTATTGTTTTTGTTCAGTAGATAAAAATCATCATCTCCATCGAAGATGGATCAACCCTTTCCTTTAACTCCTAGCTTCTCATCGTCAGAAAATGAATTCAGATGTTAAATAAATTCAATTCAGGACATAATAGGGAAGCTAAAAGTTAGAAGCTAAAAAGAAGCTAACAGTTATTTTCCATGTGTCTAATTCTGAAAGCATCACTTCTGATTTACCTAATGACATTCCAATTTATTCTAAAAACACTTTTAACATCGATGTTTTCATGAATTCTTTAGTTATATTTGATTGCCTTTTCCAAGTTTATTTTCAAATGATTCCGACAGATTTTTATCTTGCGTGGTATGATGCTATGATAAAGTCGGTTCAGTCTTCTATTTGCCTGAAACGCAAGAAAAGATCTATGTTACCATTCTATTTTTCTAGCCATTCCGTACATCTCAGTAACAAAGTCTCTACGGAGAAGCGTAAATTGGCGAAATTCAATTTGCTCTATTCGACATTGTTGTCTGATCTTCAACGAGATTTGAATAACTCGATTGAGCTAGACAAAATTACATTACTGTCTTCTTTTCATTCACTTGATACTAACGACTGTTTCAAAATTCTTCACAAACTTTCTGGCAGCACACCAATTCCTTCTGTTGTTAAATTGGGAGCATCATGTGCTTCTACTGATAAAACCAAAGCCGATTTGTTTAATAACTTTTTCTGTTCTGTGTACAAAAGCGAAACGTTTACGTATAACGGTTGTTCTGATAATACTTCCATTAACTTGCGCGAATTATCGTTTGGTGAAAGTGATGTAAATAGTTTACTTAAAAAGGTACCAGATACCACAGCAGTTGCAGCTGATGGCATTCCACCATTTGTTCTCAAATATAATGCTGATGCACTCACGCCAATGGTATATATTCTATTCAGTCAAATTGTTACCTGCTGTATTTGACCCGATTTTTGGAAAGAGGCGTTTATCATGCCTTTTCATAAGTCCGGGTCAAAATCTGACATTACAAATTATCGTGGAATTAGTATTTTACCGCGCTTATCGCTTTGCTTGGAAAAACTGCTTTTTAATTTCATTTATTCTAATGTTCGACAAAAACTTTCTCGTAGACAGCATGGCTTTGTTAAAAAGCGCAGCACGTTTACACAATTATTGGAATATGTTGAAAATATTTACAAAAGTATTGATGCCAATCAAAATTTCTGTTCTGTATATTTTGACATTCAAAAGGCTTTTGACTCTGTGTCACACAAACAGTTGCTGAACAAGCTGTCTTCTTTTGGTTTTGACGAAAATTTTATCATTTTAATTTCATCTTATCTTGTGCCATTCTGCCAGACTGGTACAGCACAACCTTCCGGCGACGTAAAAAAGAACGACTAAAGGCAAGGCCTAATTGACGAAAAAGCATTGCGAAGGAGGGTCGGAATATTCTAGAATTTTTATTTTTAAAATTTCGATTGGAAGAAGAATATTTCTCAGAAATACAAAAAACGGCCATTTTGACTGAAAAAGTGACGAAAATCAGAAAAACGACAAATATTGTGAAAAACAGTCGTACCAGAGACGGAAAATACGAAGCCTCTTATCGTGGCAACAACGCACGATAAGACACTTGTCAACAGATATTGGTGGAGAAGGAGGCTTCAGTGGGGGAAGAAATACACCACGGAACCCTCCCGGGACACAAATTGGAAGAGATAAGAGCGTTATCTCAGGAATATTACGGGAGCGGAGGCTTGGCCCCCCAGAGACTGTTTATGTGAAGGGACTGTATAAACTAACTTTATAGCTACTGGAATGTCATAGATCTCTTAATTAACACCGTTATTGTTTGATATTTCAGAAAATGAGTAGCTAGAAAAAGGAAAGGGTCAATCCATCTCCAATTGATTTAATATAGAACTGTCTTACAAAAATATGTTAAAATAGGTTGTTCGAGCCGTGTTTTTGATGACAATCACGTAGTCTGAGGATCCGAGACTCAGCTATGTGGTTGTGTTCGCATGTAAACGAAAGCTGATCAAAAGTCGTTTGACTGATGGCCTAAAAATGGTAACTTTTTACTTTGCCCTAGACAGACCAGAAAATCAACTGGCAAGGTCGAGACGGTGAAAAGCGAGTAGGATTAAGGTAACTGACGCCTGCCAGTCGTTAATAGGTACTTTTCCTACGCTCCGTCGCTGTGTAGTATTTGGGCGAATGTTACATAGACGTTTTTATGGCGCTCCTGGGTGGGCCTGTCAAAGGCATAAGACCATCATGATCAGCAAGCGTTTCAGCGACGAACCCTCCGCTCCGGGCGTATGCCCGAGTCAGAGGCCTTAATGACCGTTATTGTACTAGGGGGAAGGTGCGTACCCTCCGCCCAGTACAATTTAGCTTTTTAACTTAGTTAACATCGAAAATTCCGGGGGCCGGAGGGTTAGGTGGGAAGTCATGAACCCGCTTGTCCCGAGGTCCCGGGACCAAAAACAATTAAAGAGAAAGCGTAAAACCAAACAAAAATAGTGTATAACCAACAAAAAACCAAAAACAAATTTATTTGAAAACAAAAAAGTACAAAAAACAGTAAAAAATGTAAAGTGACAGTTTATATGTTATTTCCGGACGAGATGTGATCTGACCTTCCTATTTGTTGTTGTTTCAGATTGATTTATATCGTTTCTGATAGAAAGATTGTGTGTTTTGGTGAAGGGTTGGATACCCTCCCTCGAGTGTAATTTGAGTGTTTAAGCACGTTAATGGTGATTTTGCCGGTGGCCGGAGGGTAGAGTGGCAAGCTGATCAACGTGTTCCACACTCAACAGGGACATCAAGGACAACATCCGCAACGACTGTTGGGTATCGTTGGAGCAATTTTAGTATCGTTCGGGTACTATTTCATTAAAACTTAAGTGGTGGGGGGCACGATTGGCGCGGTCCGATTGTACCCTCCATCGATTGCAAATTTCCGAGTTAAGGGTCTTAAATCGGGTATTTTGGTGCAAAGGAGGGTATAGTACTATTCATTAACGATTACTAATAGGTTATTATCCTTATTACATATTACTTATCTCCTAAGTTAGACCCAAAAAACACCCAATTTTGTCGAAAATCATCGATTTTCGATCAAACTGTAGACCCCCAAATTTTTGGATATCCGAGCTTTTCCGAACAACAAAAATCTTTTATGTAGGGAGTAGCTACGTAGTTCGATCCCCCTAACTAAAGAAACCGCGTGAGAAAAGACTCAGTAGAAGTTGGAAAAAACCAAAATTTTTCGGTCAAAATTTCGATAATTTTCTGAATTTTGTCAATCTGTTTTGGGGATCGAGTTTTTGAGTTTTTAGAGTTAGAGCAAGAAAATTTTTTGCGTTAGGAGCGTGCTAGCATAACGTGCTCGGTTACTAGAGAAATTCTTGAGTAACCCTCCGATCAGCTCCGTAGATAGAGCTAACGACTTAACGATCGGAAAAGGAAGGAATCGGAGGGTCCAAATTTGATAGTTATTGGCCAAATTTTTGTCTCCAAACCAATTTTGATCCGGTTTTTTGCACTATTCCAGTGCCGTACAGGGCTACTACGCTCGTTTCAATTATTTTTAGGCACTTTCGATAGGAATTGCGGAAAACGTTTCTCAGAACCTATACAGGTGGTGAAAAAAGACCATTTGGACAAACACGTTTTTGGCAATTTCTCAAAGACTAGTCATCCGATCGGGATAATTTTGGTACCATAAGTCGACATTTTGGACCACTTTTCTGGACCGCAACCGTTTTTGGGTTGATAATCTCGGAAAAGAAAATTTTTTTAGAATTTGTTGGTTCGGAGGGTCCAAATTACAGGTAACCCTCCGAGCGGCAGAAAATTTTATCAAAACATCTTTTTATTCAACTGGGAGGGTTGACCGTGTCAGCCAACCTAGTTTTAAGTCAGGTAGACAGCTTTTGGAGACTTTGTTGCGGTGACATAACCTTTTTTCTTGATTTTTGAGGAACCCTCCGAGGTAACCCTCTGGAGTCAGCTAAGGCCCTTAGCAACCCTCCTTAGTGGAAGATTTCCACGAGGTTATCCAAAGAAGTTAAGACAGCCCCCCTGATAGAGAATTTAGCTTGTTTTGACGCTTCCTGAAGTCAATTGAAGGACCTTCTGAGTGAAGCTCAGAAATTTGAAAATTTTGGAGGTACCCTCCGAAGTAACCCTCCGGAGCATATTAAGCATCTTATTGACCCTCCTTAGTAAATTTAGGGGGACCCTCCGAAGTGACTTGGGTGATTAAGGTACCCTCCGAAGTAGGCTAAGTGTCTTAACAACCCTCCGAAGTAACCCTCCGGAGTGTCTTAAACCTTCTAAACAACCCAAAGTTAGAAACTTGAGGAAATCTTCTGTGGCAATTTGGGAAAAGGAAAATATCCATTTAATTTAAATCATATTAGGATATTAGGCGCGCTTATTAGGATCATAAGAGTCCATCTTGACCCGGAAATTTGTGATCAACTTTGGATTCTAGATCGGGTGTATCAGAATTGCCCGAACAAAATTTTTTTTATTGTGATTTTGGTTGTGTGGTTGCCCTGAGCTACTTAATAGGAAAGTTCGGGCAATCCGGGAACGAATAAAGGAATACCTCGGTGAGTGTATTAGGCAAATACACACTCACTTGAGAAGAAAAGTTGTTCCCTACTCTCGTGCACTTGGAGCAGTCCGGGTGTGGGAGAGCTTTTTCATAGACTTTGAATATTTTCGATCAGAGGTTGCCTTGAGCCATTTAATAGGACAGCTCGGGCAATCGCAGGGCACCTAAAAGAAGACCTCGGTGGGTGTATTCAGCAAATACACGCCCACTTGAGAAGACTGTGTCCTGGGCTTTGTTCTTTCGGATCGTTCCGATTGAGGGAAGTCTTTTTCTTTAAGACTAAGTTTTATTGATCTGTTTCTGAGTCATCACTGCTTTTATCAAAGATTGTTTAATTTTAACAAAGCAGTGACTTGATAAATTGTGTGGCGATAAATTAATACTGACAAAAGGGTCGCTGTCACCTGTAGGATATTCTTATCTGATTATCTATTGTGTTTGGTGTGTTGATTATATCTTGTGAAAATTCTGTGATACTGTTATAATATACGACAGGGTTGAGCTAGCATTATATCAATACTGAGTAAGCCCTGTGTGTGTGTAACTCTAACGGAGCCACTAATATTGTCATTGAGAAATCTAAGAGACACTCTTGATACTTACGAGATCGAGGAGGCAGCGTTAAGTAATTTAACTTGAATTTGTTTGCGGTACGTGTGCGTCGCCATTAAATCATACGAAAATTGTTTTTGTAACAAAGCATGCAGCGCAGGGACTCGTTAGGATCGACTACTAAGATCCCCAGGCTGAGTAGGGGCAGCACGCGAAAATTTAAAACTAGGCGTAGCCAGTCCTCGTTTAGCAGCGCCTCCGACGTGTTTGCCGAAAACGAATCGATTAAAGGTCAACCTGATCTTTCAGTGAGCGAAATGAGATTGAGGAGCGAGAAAAACCTCGACGGCGATCAAAGGCGGAGCGCCGAAACCGGAACCGCGAGCGAAACGCTTGTGGACCCCTTTGACGAGGAAGAACAGACGCTCATTCGACCCGACTTTGAGCCGAGCGAGGACCTCGAGCGGGAGGAAGTCGAGAGGATGGAGGAGACCTCGGAGCGTTCCGAGGTCGAGCCGCGAGAGGAAGTCTTATTCAAGGGAATGTCCAAATCGGAGACCAAGAGTCACAGGTGGAGGGGAGAATACTCACATTCGGCTAGTACCCACTCATCCCTGGCCAAGCAGAGCAACAATGCAATGATGTCGAGTATAAGCCCGAGTGAAGAACAACCGGGTTCGAAGGCCAAGAAGAGTTGGAAGTCATTGTACGACGAGCGCATGGCGTCACTACCAACTGTAGGTTTAACTTCCAGTTATGACTACCCGGAGACATCCCATCCGGATGTGAATTTCACACCGTGCCCAAGGAACGATAAGAACGGGAAGGCGTTATCAGCCTCGCCGACCAGGCCCATGTCAGATGGGATAACGATGGGAGCGTCATCAACCTTCGACAGATTAATGACGTCCATGAGCAAGCAAAAAGGCGGTGCGTCGTCAAGCACCAGGCTGCAGCCGCAGTTGACCTCATCTACTCTGGGACTAACCCCGTCATTTGGGGCCACTGGCGACATAAGTGACATGTTCGCCGGCGTAATGAATGGTCTGGATGAACTGAGACGGGACATGACTAAAAGAATAGATCAAGTTGATGAGAGAGCTCACAAGGGTCAAGAGAATCTGAGAGATGAACTAACGCACGTGAAGTCGCAGGCGAGGGTTGATCAAGCCCAGTTGATTCGCAACACCGATCAATGCCTGGCGGAGAGCCTGGCACAGGCAAACAAGGAGTCATACGAAAGAGAGGCTAGGATGACCAGAGAGATCGAACGATTGTTGAACGATCATGATAGTACCTACGCCCACACAATGACCAGCCTGGAGAAGAGGTTAGATGCAAAGTCTGACTTAATGATGCGGAAGCTTGACGCGATCCTGAATGGGAGTAGTTGGCAGAAACATTCCAACCCAAGGGAGCGTTCACGCCATGCGAATGTTGGAGAGGGTACGGGCGGCAATGCCAGAGCCCAGCAAGGCTCGAGAACGAACTAAGAACCAAGGGCAGCCCCGCAGAGGAGCGGCCAAGGGCAGCCCCGCAGAGGCCTGGCTGGACGAATCCAGTCCCGCCGGAGGCAGATGCCACCCCGGAGACAAGGTTGCCAACCGTGCCACAAGTCAGTTCAGTACCAGATCTGACTACAGTCTCACAGGACACAACGATGTATGCCTCGATGTTTGAGCCTCTGAACAGATCTCTCGAAACATTCATCACCAAGCTCTCGAAGTCAACAGAGAGAGGAGAGAGGTCAAGGAGGACACTGAAAAAGCCGAAGTCATATAAAGACGAGTCAGACGGCTGCATTGATACTTGGATAGAGGTGATGAAGTTACACTTTGAGGAAGAGAATCTCTCCAAGAAACAAGAGTGCAGCGCGCTGACGAGCAACCTGGAGGGTACTGCATTAAGTTGTGTAATGGCGAAAAGAGCCAATGAGAGAGACAGCGCTCGCAAGATATTCGACATCCTGCTGAATCGTTTCGGCTCTGGAGTACAAGGGCACCAGGCTATGGTGAAGTTCGAGAAGAGGCGTCAAAGAGATGAAGAATCAATAGATAAATTCTTGGACGACCTTGAATTGCTCAGGAGGAGAAGCAACCCGGATGAGAGAATATCCGAGCGAAACTTGGCGATTGCTTCGAAGTTTATGGATGGAGTAAGGAGTGAGGAGTTGAAGACGATGTTGGCCACTCACTTCACCCTGTCGCTTGACCAGGTACCCACGCCTGACGACTTGCGTATGAAGTCACGCGAGTATTTACTCATAAAACCGAGGGCGCAAAACCGTTACAGCAATTATGGCAACTATAGCGGGACAAACACTGGTGCGAATTCCAGTTGGTACAAGCCTCGCGATGACATGGATAAGAGGAGGTCGTGTGCGAATTGTGGTTCGATGGACCATCACGTTTCTGCGTGTTCTGCATACAAACAGAACATGAAGGCCATATGCTTTTTTCTCGAGGACGCCGACGCGACCGACGAGGATCATGAAGAGTACGTCAGAGGGCTCATCATGAAATATGGTCCGAGGTGTTTCTTCTGTAATTTGGAGGGACACTTCAAGTCGGATTGTACTCAATTTTGGGACGCAGTAGCGGACGCGAAACATCCCCGCCACGAAGAGGCGCTTTCGGGTGTCAAGGCCAGTCGAGCACGTCTGATGAACGAGGCTGAATCTCGGAGAAAGGAGAGCACCTTCACGACCAAAAAGGTTATGACATGGCCTGACGAGGTGGTAGCCTCGAACCTCGAAGCAGAGTCGTCTAGCCCACTCAAGGTGGATTACGGCCTGGCGGCAAGGACAGCGCTGCAGAATGTCAAACAGGACCTAGCCACGAAAGAAGTGGAGCAATGGGTAAGGTCGGAGCTGGAGAGCACAGATCTTCGGGAAAGTTTTAATGTCCTGGGTAAAACGACAAAAACAGAAGACAAAGAGGAACCCAAGAAACAGGGACTAAAACTGAACGTTATATCTGGTAAGACTTTCGGCATGACGAAGGCGGGGACCAAAATAATGTCCATCATCTCAGTCGCAGGGCACCAGGTGGTCAAGAACTTGAGTGAACCATCCGAGATTACACTAGTCCACCTGGACATCTATGCCGACTACCTGAAGGAGAAGGATCCCAAACTGGAGTCCAGGGCAGTGCGAGCGCTGCTCACAACGGGAGGTCCGAGACTGATGAAAGTGGACGGACATTATATCGATGTCCATGGCCCTTACCCGATCCTGATGAAAGTGGATGGCATCAATATCTACACGAAAGCTCACATAACTGATGCGAACGATCAGATTGGCCGGATATACATTGGTCAAGAGGAGCTGAAGGTTATACGAATCGGACACAACGCGATGCTCGAACAAGATGCGGCGCATATTGGTTGTGAGGCCGATCTGGCCGCACACGTTCTGGACGTGCAAGGCAGACAACTTTCAGTAAAGGGACTGCTAGACACGGGAGCAGTGGTTAGTGTCATGCCAGTCAAAACTTGGACTGACATGGGTTTCGAAAGGTCGGATCTCATACCGACAAACATCAGGTTGGCAGCTGCAAATCAGGGAGCGATCTATGTCACCGGACGAACCCAGATCATTTCACTGCAGCTCGGAGGAAGACATCTTTGGATGAGCTTCCTAGTAGTAGAGAATTTGGACCAATCCGACCAGTTCATCTTAGGAAGGGATTTCGTTCGCAACTTTGACGTCACGATCGATCTCAATGACGGATTGATTAGGATCAAGGATCCTGAGAGAAAGTATAAAAAAAGACCCCTTAATAAGATCTTAATTAATCAGGCCAAGGTGCCGATTTTTCTGGATCGAAAAGTTAGATTAAAACCAAACCAAGCCGTAGTAGCGACGTTTAGGATGAGGAACCTGAATGAACTCAGCAATGATAGACAGGTGTGTCTGGTACCAAATCCGAACAGTAAAAGCTCGGCTATTTTAGGAAGAAGCTTCTCACTCACTCAGAGCGGACTGTGTGTGAGTGTGTTATTGAACACAGAAGCAACAACAGTGACAATACAGAGGGGAAAGAAACTTGGCTACGCTTTGCCTCTGAACACAGACTTTCAGAGTGTGGAGAACTAGAAAAAGTTTGATGTAACTAAATGTCCATTGCATGCGAACCAAGAATGTATAATGAAAAGAGTGAATGAATTGAAATCTTGTAGGAAATTGTTTTCAATGAAGTCGGAAACAGATGATGGGCTGTCTAGTTGTTCCAACTTCCCTGAGAGACCGACGGAGGCAGAGTTAGCAGTGAATAAACCTGTCCTACCTGAAATAGAACATCTGAAGGGTAAAATATCAGACAAGGAACTAGATTCGCTCAGGGCGGTGCTAAATCGGAACGCAGACGTTTTTTCGAAACATAAGGCTGACATAGGTTAATGCAATTTTTTTGTAGAGCACGAGATTGAGATAGAAGAGGGCTCGGTACCTCATAGGGAAGGGGCGAGAAGAATGACCCCAAACAAGTCAGAAGCGTGTAGGAAGGAAATCGAGATGTTAATGGAGTACGACATGATCGAGCCGTCGAAGATCCCATGGGCTTGTGGCGTGGTCATGGCGAAAAAGAAAGGGGGACAACTCAGATTTTGTTGTGATTTCCGTTATCTGAACGCAGTGACTATAAAGGACGCATACCCGATTCCCCGCATCGATGAGAGCGTATCCAAGCTGGGAGACGCGAAGTTCTTCACGACGTTGGATTTGGGCTCTGCATTCTGGCAAGTGCCACTCAGAAAGCAAGATCGAGAGAAAACAGGCTTCGCGTGTGAGCTGGGACTGTTCCAGTGGAAGAGGATGCCATTCGGATTGTGCAACGCAACGGCCACATTCCAGCGACTGATGGCCCAGGCACTCACGAGCGTCACTAAGAAATACGGGAATCTCATCATGTGTTATGTCGATGATGTCGTGATTGCATTACCAACCTTAGAAGACCTCATAGAGAGGTTGGAGGAGGTGTTGTCTTGCATGAAGCAGGCGGGTCTGAAATGCAAACCCTCTAAGTGTGAAATCCTCAGGGATTCCATAAAGTATCTGGGCCGCCTGGTTGACAAACATGGAGTGAGACCAGATCCCGAAGCGGTTGAAGCGGTGCTGACCTGGAAGGCACCTAAAACAGATACACAGTTGATGAGTTTTCTGGGATTTGCAAATTATTATCGAGAGTTCATCAAGGGGTATGCTGACAAAATATACCCCATGCAGAGGTTGATGAGAAACAAGGGCAAAAAGTTCACCTGGACTGATGAGGCACAAGTTTCATTTGAAAACATCAAACGTGAACTTTGCGAGGCACCGGTCCTCGGCATGCCAACAGAGAAGGGGATGTTCGTGCTGGACACGGATGCATCAGTGGTTGCGATATCGGGCATACTTCACCAGGAGCAGGAGTGGAACGGGAGAACGGTTCTTCGTCCGATAGCCTACGGGAGTAAAGTCCTGAGTGATACTGAAATGAAGTACGGCGCACCAAAAGCGGAGATGTTTGCGGTGATCACTTTCGTGGAAAAATACAGGGCCTACTTGGGGAGTGCTCCCTTCAAGTTACGTGTGGATAATCGAGCCCTCGCCTGGCTGAAAACCTATTCGATGGACCAAAGCTACATTGGTCGTTGGATCGTGCGCCTGGATGGATACCACATGATCATAGAGCACCGTACTCGTGACAAGCACCAGAACGCAGATAGCCTCAGTAAAAAGACAGAATTTTATGAGCGCCTCGAGGAGAGACAGGCTAACCAATCAGAGATCAAAGACGGGTTTTCCTTTCTGGAGAAAGAAACCTACGACAAGCTGCCACTTACTAGGTGGTTAGACAAGTCAGGACATCCTATACCTGGACACCCTGACCTTCCAGTGGAGACGGCCGCGGAGATAAAGCTTTTAGCCAGAGGCGAGCCCGTTCCGTTGGATCTGCTAGTCCGATCCAACTTGGTACAGCAAGAACTAACCAGGCTGGGTATAAACAGCATGGCTCTATTGAACAGGACGGTGAACATGGCGCCGGACGTCATGGGAAAACTCCGTGACTTGTTGGACAGGGAAGTGGATAGGCATGATCGTGAATGGATGGAGACCACGCAGCGGTTGACTGTCACCGAGAGAACAGAGAAGAGGCCAGTGTCCATTCGCAGCCGAGGCGTTGAACGAGATTGCAGGTCGATTGTCAACCAGCTGGTGAGCTCGATGCCGAAGGAGGTCTTGTTGAGAACTTCGTTCACTGAATATGGAACACTGAATCAGAACCAAACTACTGAGGAAGTCAGGATCAGGTCGAAATCTAGCTTCACGAGGAGAGTGCACTTCACGGATGCAAAAGAGGAATACGAGCCGAGCCCAGATTGTTCGTCCGTGGACGAGGCAATGTCCGGGGAGTCTGATACCTTCGAGCCAGTCAAGGACGACTCGTCTGAGGAGTCGGACACCTTTGAGCCCGTGCAGGATGACTTGTCCAGGGAGAGGTTGACTAGACCACCTAGGGGCAGAATTTTGTCCGGGGAGTCGCTTTCAAAGCGACCGATGGACAGAGTTTTGTCCGGGGAGTCGAGAAACATCTCAGACAACTTGGAGTATGATGTTGGAGAATCAGTCGACTCAAGTGTTGACTCGGGACCCCAGTCCTGGGAAACACGTCTGGAACAACTTCCAATTCCGATATATCAGAGATCGCAATCCACTCCTTATTGGTAGACTGGAAGCAGCGTGGGCTGGACCGAGAAACACATCAGGATCCAGACAGGGACAGATACACCTCAGATGAAGAGGACATTGTGGTAGATAATGCCGCAGACGAGCTCGAGCTGATAGCAGTTTCGAAACGCCCAACCAGATTGCTGCCACATGGTACGGTCGTCCGTACCAATCTGGAACCATCTGTGCAGGAAGCGACGCCTTTGAAAAAGATATGGTGTTTCAAGTTGATGGACGATGCTCATGCTCCGGAGATAATGAGTGGGCAAATGAACGTGGTGAAGACGTATTTGAAAGCCAGGTACAGGCTGTCGGATCTCCTAAGGGCTCAACGAAATGATAGAATGACGAGCAGTCTGAGGAGATGGATCGAGAATGGAGCACCTGACAAGGGAGATTTGGAAGAAGACAGCTACAAAATCCTGAAGCAATTCTACCTGAAGCGAAACGACTTGTTGTACCTAACAAGGACGGAATCGTAGCCTGCAAACGGAAAGAGGAGGACAAGGTCCTCTATAAATACAATTCAATAGTGTTACCACAGTTGTACCAGACCGAATTGCTCTTTCGCTCACATGATCAGATCGGCCATCAAGGCGTGGACAAAGTGTATAACAGGATACAGAAACGATTCGAATGGCCGGGATTGAAGAAGGCTTGTGAGAGGTGGATCGCAGCATGCCTGTCATGTCAGCAGGCGAAGGATCCCAGGAAACTGAGGTTCCCCCTACAGTCAATCGAGTCGTCAGGTTTCAACGAAGTGGTGCAAATTGATCATCAGAAAATCTGTATGACAGCAACGGGCTATAATCAGGTGCTGGTAATGATCGACCATTTTACGAAGTATGCGGAGGCAGCACCCTGCATGACAGCATCGGCGGAAGAAACATGCGATCATTTGATAAATGTGTGGATAGCGAGGCATGGCTGCCCCATCACGTTCCAATCGGACAATGGCAAAGCATTCGTGGGCGATCTCACGAACGAGTTGATGAAAAGGTCGCAGGTAGCGCAGGCCCACTCGACCACTTATCACCCGCAAACGAATGGCCTAGTCGAGAGGCAAAATCGCACACTGGTATCCATGCTGAGAGTCTATTGCTCGCGTTACATGGATGACTGGGACAAGCACTTGCCGCAAGTGATGGGTGCTTACAACAGCACGGAGCATTCCACCACGGGAATAAGTCCGCACATGATGTTAACGGGTCATGAAAAAGCGCTCCCGTTGACGTTTTTCTACCCTGAATATGAGGGGAAGAGGACAGCACCGCAAACGTACGTGCGGGATGTTATTAGAAGACAGCAGGACCTCAATGACTTATGCAGGAGGAATACGCAACAGGCGCAGATTAGACAAAAAAGGAGGTTTGACAAAAGGAGAGCCGATGCGAAGGCCTACTCAGTTGGCGACTACGTCTGGGTGTTCCAGGAAGTGGTTCCACCAAAAGGAACCAAGAAATTATTAAAGAAATGGCGTGGTCCATTTCAGATAACAGAGGTGCACCAAGGAGGTCGTTTTTATCGATTGAGCACTGGAAGAGCAGCTCATTACGAGAATATCAAACCACACAATGCCTCGTCAGAGGATTGGTGCATCCCAGCGGACATGCAAGAGGGAGACTATTTGATAGTGGATCCTGCTTGTGAAGTGAATGAAAGGGGTACTCGCGACAAGAACGACGGGAATGAGGTGGTGGACGATTGCGATCTACCACTGGATCTTGAGTTGACCGAGCGAGTAGAGGTGGACGATGAAACTCTACCTTAGGCCGAAGAAGACTGGGACTGCCCGGAAAAAACCGAAATTGACAAAGGAATACAGCCTGACTTTCCTCTCACTATGGAAACACGCCAAAGCAAGAGAGGAAAAAACCAGAAGAAGCACAATCCGTACGGCGAGGACTTCGTTGTAGACAGGATAGTAGTAAGTGATGTCATAGACTCGCTGGTGGGACTGGACGAAGTGGCGATGCTAGAAGAAATAGACCTTGTGAACGATATGGATCAAGATTGGATCGACGATCGATCAGAACCGGAAGTGGAGTTCGAACCAGAAGCGGAACAGACTCATGAGCAGGAACTAACAAACTTGCGCGTGCTCGAATGGCTCCATGATCTGCCGACAGATCCAAAAGAGACGATCCTGACGATTCAGGACGTCGATAGAGACGGCGTCAAATACATCAGTCATGACAATACCGAGTCCAACTGGGTCGCCCCAGATGGTCCTCTACGTGTTCCACAATCCAACCTCGATCTCCTAGACTTTGGGCGATCGACGGGGACGTCGATGGATATTTTTGTCCGGGGAGTGGGGGTAGGACTCACCCACACCGAAAATCTGATAATAAAAAAATTGAAATCGGCAAGAGAAATCGGAGAATTAGAGACAGAGGGCGAGAATGCTAAAAAACCACCTTTTGGACGAATCTTTGAATCCGATTTTGATCTACCGAACCATTATTCGAACAATATCGTCATAACGGACAGCGATTTCATACTCACGGAACGCACGTGCGCCATAGCGATAACCGCGGACGTAAGCTTCAAAACAGCACTAGCGGCAGACTTCAAGAGAGAGTATAAAAATATCGAGTTTTTGTGGAAACAGAGGCCTAGTGTGGGAGGGATGATAGCGCTGCCCCCTGTTGCATCACAGATACCAGGGAAATAATGTGTTTCCTGGTTACCAAGGCCACTGATAGGCAACACGTAGATCCAAAGAGCTTGGTATTGGCCTTGACTCGACTTAGGGATTTTTTGGTTGAGAGAGGAGTGACCTCTCTCTCGTTACCAGTATACGATCCTAATAGGGGAAAGCTACATCCGAGAGAGTTGTACGCACTTGTACATGTGATATTTTCAGAGACTGACATACAAGTTTACTTACATAAAAAATACTATCTGAGCATATGCTAAGAATTGCGCTCGGCGATAAGTGGTTTTTATTAAGTTATTCGATAGGAATTGGAGTCAAGTTTTAGGTTAGGTTAGGTTTTAGGTACAGTATTAGGGATTATGTTTTTATGTGATAGTAAAGGTGTGTGATGTTTATGTGTTTATGTTCTGTTATTGTTATGATATGTTTTATGTTTGTGTCATAATAGACCTGGGGTACTCCAGGTCATCAAGGTGACAGCGCACATTCGTGCTACTCTGACAAAGGTAAAGGTGGACGATCCACCTTGGTGCTAAAATTTATTTAAAATCAGAATTGAAAAAAGAATTTCAATGGAGAGTTTTAAAGAATTGAATGATTTTGTATCCAAAAATGATGGTTCTAAGTCGCGACTTGTTTTTTAGATCTTGATTGATCGAAAATTGTTTACTGAACACTGAATCAGACGAGACAGAAAGGAATTACACGACACGACAACAAGAATCAAGACGATAAGAAATGGGTGACACGAACGAACTCATGGAATTTCTCTCAGCGAGTCTAGGAGCGACTCTAGACGAGATCTATCAGCGGCTGATCGATTGTGATTTCACACGAGAAGACCCGGGGTTGGCGATGTTTGTGGTCGCGCTCCTTAATGCACTAGGACGAGAGGGTCGAGGGAATCGCCCTAAGGAAGTCGTGTTGATGTTGGCCTTCGGTGAGTCCGGGACCGCCGAGAGAGGCCGAAACCGATTGATGAGATGGAGGCGTGGAGAAATGTCTGGCCACGACCTGGCTCGTGAGCCAGGACTAGGTGAGCAGAGGGACCACCGGCTAGGTGAGATGCCCTTACCAGTCCAACCGGCGCAGCCACTCATCGGAGCGAAGAGACAACGTGATGGGCCAGGCCCGTCACATTCGGTCGACTCTCCTACAGCTGCTCCTCCTTTGAATAAAGTGAGGGTGAGTGAGATAGAGATCCAGACGTCGGAGACGATCGAGACGCTGGAAAAGAAGGAGAAAGATCAGAGCGAGCTGTGTGCCAAACTCCAGGAGTATAGGGCAATAGCTCGAGAAAGAGACGAATGGAAGAAGAAATACGAAGATCTACAGGTGGCTTATAAGGAGGATGAAATAAAGCACCTGAAGGAGCTGTATATGGCGAAAGTGAGCCAAGTGTCACCGGAAGTTCTGGCGAGCATGAGATCCTCGGAGGGATCCAACGACACGCGCCCTGGGACAACAGCTCAGGAGCTGTGTGTATCGAGAGGGACCGAGGTTCTGGATTTGCGTGCATCGAGAGAGCCCGAGGCTCCTCAGCAGACACGACTGTCTGCTTCTAGTCAAAGGTTCACGATACCAGACCCTTCTGACACTTACCTCGCCCCTCAGTTCCAAGAATCGTTCAACCAAGTGGCCAGAGTGACAATGGAGGAGATCAACCGAACCACTGGACGGACATTGGGTAGGATCGTTCCTTCCCATCGTCGTGATCAGTCATCTAATAGCTCGGAGCGAGCACCCCACACGATGGTGCCCTCGGGGACTGCGCATGGCAGAACCTATCAGAAGTCCCGCGTGGTAGATATCAGGAAGAATCTGATGACACGGCACCAGTTCACGCAAGTAGCTGCGGAGCATCCTCGAGCTTGCCTGAATGACATGAGCTGGAACCCCGCTACGAACGACCAGGTGATTCCCCCAGGGAGTCGCCACCCGATCATAGGAGACAGTTTGGTGAGGGATCTGAATGAGATCTTCGTCTATGGTCAGACAACCACCTTGTCCTTTGGAGGAGCTTCAGTGGCTCAGGTCATCAAAATGATGGAATTCCAAAGCGAGGATCACCTGGATACGCTGGTGATAATGCTAGGAACTAATGACGTCTCGAGAGCCCCAGTGACCCCCGAGTGCAAGTGGGAGCCTCTGCTGGTATGCCTCCTGAATGAACTGAAGGAGAAGTACAGGCCCAGGTTTGTGGTGCTGTGCACGATACCACAAAACCCGCTGATGGGCACCACAGTGGCAGATTTCATGAACGGCAACGTGACACGGTGGAATGAAATGATCCGTAATCTGGTGAGAAACAACCCTGGCGAGTTGCGACTTCTGGATCTCGAAAATACGCTGCGCATGATTGATCATGTTGCGCTTACCAAAGATGGGATACATTTCAACACCCAACGAGGGAGACACTGGATGAATGATGTATTTCAGACGCAATTGAGAGAAATGGAGCAGGAGTCGAGGGCGACCAGTTCTCTGGCTCGGACCAGTTCAACGACCGGAGGAAGTACAATAAGGGCAAGCGTGCCCGAATCCCTCGTCAACCGCCAAGGGCCCTTGGCAATGGAGACGGTTGTAGCCGCACCCACCGCTCCGAGCTCAAACGTGAGAGAGAGGCTAGGGACTGCTCCTCGTCCCAGAACACAACCGCTTGAAAGCCGACTCGGCAGATCAGTGGTTCAGAACAGAAATAACTCCCAGACCGTGTCTAGGAGGAACGATCCGCCCGCCACGGCAAACCCTGCTCCAGCAGCAGGATCGTCTACGAGCGCCGTGCCTGCGGAAGGAGTTGAACCAGGCAGCCTGCTGCTTTGGAATCGATCATACCCTAGTCATTGGGGACAGTATAAGACGGACATGTCCACGAAGCTGAACATGAATACCCTGACGTGTCGGGAGGACGCGATGAGAATGATTGGCGGAGAAAGTCCCACGGTGTCGCGATTGTATCGGATACCAGGCGTGGATTGGCTGCTAGCAGAGCAGGAGCAGTTCAGCTCTGCGACTACGCTCCGACATGCAGACTTGAACGGATTGCCTCAGGACAATACCTTTGGACCCTTGAACACGCGGTCCCTTACGGACGTTCGACAGAGAGCCCGGGAATTGACGCCACCTGCTCGAAGGGGCAAGTTTCAGGCAGAAAATAAGCCCAATAACAAGCATCATAAGATGTACAGGCAGTTCGCTAAACCACCCGGTCAGACGCCTGGCGAATATTCAAGGGACTACCCCCGAACGACTACGGTAGAGGGAGATGAACAGAGATATGGGAAACTGAAGGCCCCAATAGGCGATGGCCTGTTCGCTGCTTACGATCCCTTAGAGATGAAAGCTGCGAAGTATCTGATCGTGGCCAGTTCCGATTATCTCTATACTCCCCGTTCTCTCTTTTGGCCCGACGTGATCTTTTTGACGGCACCTAAATTGGACTGGGGACAAGCAATCGGCATGATGATAAGTGTGCGAAGGGTGGTCAGTATGGAGCCGCAGGTAATAGTGGTTGCAGGCTCAAATGATCATCTGCAAAGCAGGGGCTTATTGTCACGTCTGACGGATGGGTCGATCCCGAGTAACGAGGTCATAGGGGAGGCGATAATGACACTGCTCTCGGCGATGGCTGAGGTAGAAGCAGCAGCAAGACAACGCTTCACCATGAATGTGGTGAAGGTGATCTTTGTATTGTCACCAGGGTACGCTGCATTACCAGAACCCCTTCAATTTGTATATACAATGGTCACAACAATAGCAGAGGGGAGGTTCAATGTGATAATTCCTGCCCCAAACAGAGTAGTGGACCCGGACAATTACTACCCGTCCCGATCTGAGCTTCCCGCCGTTTGGGCTGACATTTCGAATGCCATACAGGGGCTCAGAGATTGTAGCACAACTCGGTTGGTGCTAGATGAAGTTCTGGGGTTGGAGCTGTCCAACTTTGCCAGATTGCTGAAACTAAGACCAGGGGTGGATGACGATCATCTGTTAGTACAACAGGTGGCTGATGATCTCTGGTTCAGACAGATGGATCAGGCCGAGAATGAGCAGGGCATGACAGTCAGGAAGAACATGACAGCAGCCGAAGAAGATCTCATGGCAATGGCTTTGCGCACGAAGCCGCACAACAACATATGGTTGTACTTGTCACCAAGGCTGTGCACCTTGGGTGAGGACGCGTTCGAGCACGCGCCGGCAGTGATAAAGGAGATACACGTGTACCTGAAAAACCTCTTTGATGCCCGGGAGTTAACTGGGGGCATGATGTTGAAACTAATGCAGGACGTAAACACGATGTCACTGGACAAGTTCCAAGCTGACGTGCTAGCCACGAGGGCACAGTACGAACGATCGGATGCTATCTTGGGAGGAATGGGAGTGGGATGAACGCCATCCTTCCTATCGACGTGCTATCCTAGGGCATCCCGGAACTTGATTGCGAGTTTTGTCAGAGACATTAGGAAGTTATCGATTGGCCTGGTATTAGCCTTGTACGTGACATTTGGTCACGAAAATTTCGTGAAGGGGCCGGCGAATCTCTTCACCCAAGCGTTAGCCGATTTGAGATTGGATGGACTCCTGACTCTGATTGCTATGACCTACGGTCGATTGGGTGATTTGCTTGCGCTGTTACGTTACCCTGAACAACTACAGGGACCGAGTCGTGAGTTCAATGCACAGTTGGAAACCGCCTCGCTCAAGAAGATGAAAGACTGGAGGACTCTCCTGCTTCAATACCTCTTACAACAGAACAGAAGCATCAGAACAGGACAACAGAACAGGAGAAGATAAGGTGGCGACGAATGCGGGCGAGAGTAAGCAGTATTGTGGCATGCCCTTACTGACGGACTTAGCTGTCATGATGCGGATTGATCCGTTGGCTCTGGTCCACAGACTGCGGGAATTCGTCACAGTGGTGTATGGACCGGTGATGTCTTTTGCGTTCCCGGATGTACAAGTTAAGGCGTACAGGAATTCAGTGTTGTACGTCAACCTGGTCTCAGTCGTGGACTGTTCCCTACTGAACTGGGTAGAACAGAGTGAGTTGAGAGGGCTGGTCAGTGACGATAGGCTGTTTGGAAGAATAGCGGAGCCAGGTTGGATGTTGATGGATTTCAACAACCACTTCAAATGCCGAATGGGCCGTGAGGAACTTTCTCATATCCAGTTCAACCCGAAGCTTTGGAACTTAAGACCAGTAGTAAAGGATACGAGAGCGGCTATGGGAGTGCCACTCTTACCCTAGGCCTATGCACACGCCAAAGAGAACCAGCAAGCGTGGCTATCTGGGTCCAGGCCGCTGCCGGACCAATGCCCTCGATATCCACCGATAAGGAGGATGTTGTTGGGAGTCACATCTCCCATCATTGCCCCTCGCATCGGAGCAGCTCGTGATGCAGAAAAGAGAATGTTGAAGTGGAGTGAAGGGATGGAGCCGCGCTTCATCGGCTGGAATGTGGCAGCCGCGCACACATTCGACTTCTCATTTCCTGATGCTTGGAGTAGGAAGAAGATCAAGGCACTACCTTCCAGGAGACCAGAGGTCTCGCCCGAAATGTGGAACGAAGTGTATTCTCCCACGGATGACTTATCAAGACTGAAGTGGTCAGGAGAAGTGAAGGTAGTGATGATGGAAGTGGCAAAGGAGAGCATAGGGGGCTCATATATAACGATAGAGGACCTAGCACCACATGGCGAGGAATCTGTAGAATTCCTGGTGAATGATGAGTTGTTTTATCATGCAGGAGACATGACCGTCCCGGCTCGGCCGGACTCGGGCACTGACTCACGACAAGGACCTTCAAGACCCAGGCCGAAACCTGATGCAGGTGATGATGATTTGATGGATCATGACGACAACGATACCGAGGGAAAGACGGGAAAACCGGGTGAGACGGATCTGGGAGCGTTAGAGAGAGACTTGCTAGAATACCGGTTTAGTGAAGACGACGATGGGGAAGTCGATGGGAGTCTATTGCTAATGACGCCATCGTCTTTCATGTCCCCTACAAAGGAGGCGTCGGCTGACTTATCCCCGATAGACCCAAAAAGCCAGGCGAGAGAGTGCCAAAGCAGGGATCCGCAGAGATTGCTCCATGAGTCACCAAGGAGGAGAAAAATTGAAGAATCAATGAGGGTATCCTTCCTGAGCACGTTGCCGGAAGAGGAATGGGAGAGATATCAGAGTGAGCTAGAAGGCAAGACAGGGACAACCTGGAGCCGAGTGAATTTCATGGAAAGATCATGGGACGTGATAAGGCGATATGGGACGCATACCATAATGAAGGTGGGGTTGAACCAACCCATCATGCGTGAGGTCCTGGAGAAAATAGTGAACTCCAGGGAGTCGGATGTTCTGACCGAGTCAGTAATAGAAGACAGTGCCGATGATCAGCAGGTTACAAAGAAATTACCTGTTAGACGAGCCAGGAAGGGGCTGAAGCGACTAAAAGGGAAAACAGGAAGTCGAGCCATGAACCCGAGAGTGGTGAAGTCGAGAGCCAGCGCAGTGGTGACCTCTTTAACGAGCGCAGGTCGCTCAGGCGAGAGCGGGCAAGGAGATAGTGCAACGCTGGCAGGGGGAGAAAAGGAGAATCTGATACCCCCTATGCTCTTGGCAGGTCTGACCACGACAGCCGTAAGATCAAAGAAAACTGCACGAACCGTGGCAGACACTAAATTAGAGATGGAGATCATCAGTCAATGTGGATCTGGAGGACTTGAAGATTACAGGCCCTCGCGGACCAACATAGCCAAATTGAAGCTGGAAGGACAACTCGACGTGGTCGAGTACAGTCGAGTTACTGTGCCAGAATCAGTCCACATGTGAGATCCAGCAGGAGGTTATGTGGAAATGTTGAAAGCGAGAAACTCCGCGAGAGGGCACCTGATGGCTTGGGGCGAGAAGCGAGCCATGCAGGAACATCTGAAAGAGCTCACGGAAAATTCGAACTTAAATCGAAAAGAATACGGCACGGTAATGTCCTCTGAAGCGAACGAAGTCGGATTGGAAAAATTGCTAGAAATCTCCTGGAGGGCGGCCCTCCAGAGATACTTCGACGAGGCGATGCATGCACCTGCTACAGTGGCGGCATACCTGGCTCATCCTTGCGTGAGAACTGATCTGCAAGTACGGTTGGCTTGGTGCTTGATGGGCATCAAGAGAGCGGAGTATGAAGCCAGTAATGATTCGAAATCACGGGAACAGGAACTGGAGTTGATGGAAGCTCTGCGAGCGTTGATTTCGAAAGACGATTCTGCGATAGCATGGGCTAAGCGCAAGGATGCCCTTTGCTTTGTCAGGTTCGTGGTGGATCGTATCCCCACTCCTGTTTTGGGAAAATGCATAAAGATCATTCGGCAAAAGGGAGTTGATTGTGAAAGGAACTTCCTTAGGGCACTCCTCGAACTATATCAGGACATGCCATTGACTGTGCCAAGCAAGGAGTCGAATGATATGGAAAGCTATCGCAAGTTGGAAGAGGTGAGAAGATATTCCAACAAAGAACTGAAAGTGAGCCGGGAGTTGATTGAAGCGGTCAGAGGACAAAAAGAGTTTGCAACACTAGGGAAACTGAAGTCATTCCAATATGTGTCTGGCATACCAGGGATGGCGTATAATCCCTTCGTGAATGAAGAAGCCAGGGAAGCGTACTTCGACTATGAGCAAGTCATAGTACTCAATTTCTGGGTTGAACGTATTAAAGAAACTGGGATGCTGATGGTGGAACAACCCAAGCTGGGAATTATTTTGGAAGAACGAGTGGTCGAACCCTCGGTTCCCGAGCTAAAGGGGCAAGTGAGTTTTGATTGTGGTTCTTGGGACGGTCCCTTGAAAACCAGTCTAGTGACGATGTGGGAACTCATGAAGCCTTCTTGGTGCCCTCATCCTAATGCCGGTTTAATCTGGGACATGACGGCGGATATCACGTTAGACCTAGATGATGACGCGAGTTTACATGATCTGGCCATGATACATCATCTGCTGGCCATGAGATTGACGAAGCGGAAGAGCAACCCATCCACGGAGCTGTCCGAGGAAGGTCCATCGAGTAATTGGTTGAAGCAAGGCACATGCTTGGCTCAACACAGTGTGATGGAAGGACATGTTTGTAACCTGGGACACTGCCTGGTTACGCTGAGCGAGCAGCATCGGCAACTGGCACGATTGTACGGAAGACTGAGCATGTCGGATAAAAATGGTATGGAGTTGGTCGCGGACTGTCATGGGGTGACGGACGTAAATTTGATCACAGCCTTGGGCAGCATGACGAGTTCGCAGCATGACGAGTTCGATTGAATCGATTGAGCGCCTGGAGCGTGCCCATGAGCTAGTGACGTCCCTCAGCGTGGAAGTATTCCCCGGAGCATTGCAGACAGAGCAGAAAATCGGAGGCCGGAGAGAAGCTCTGGAGAACGAGATGAATCTGAAAGATAGTGAGGCCTATCATAAACCGACTGGTTCAAAGTATCTGGTGTGTTCAAGCTCCGCACCATATTGCAGTAGTAGATATCCTACACACATGGTGGTGATGGATGCGAGGACACAGCAGGTGTTGATTGATCAACTTTTCTCTGTGCCAAAGTGCGTGAGGTTGGCCAGGATGTCGGAGAGGTCACATGATTTGTTGGCAAAGATCTTTCAGGCAGTCCCGAAGAGATCTGAAGGCGAGTTGCAAGATGTGGTGGGTGAAGAGTTTCTGAGCTTGAGTGAAGGCAATGTGAGTGAGTTCCAGAAGCAGAAAGCGAGTGGAGCCTTACCCACTGAATTCCCCACAATAGAAGAAAAAGACGACTTACACAGAATTCTGATGGAGGTGGAACCGTTGCTGGGAGCCTCAGGGTATCGGACCCGAAGGAACATAGTGAGAACCCATGGGGAGTATCCTTGCCACTGTTTGGCGCAGACGTTGTGGTACCCCAAACGCGGGAATCTAATGCTAGTATGGGACGTGGAGGAGTTGTACTCCACGGGGTTTCCCGATCAGAATCAACAGGTGTCAATCGTGGTGGTTAGTGCCATGCTGGCAGTGAGATGGCTGGAGGCTAACGCGGACACAAATGAGCAGGAGACTGCCGTGCCGACTCCTGAGCAGCTGAGCAACTTGAAGATGAATCGTGAATTGGATCTTTTTAGAACCACCTGCAAGGTTCTGAGGATACCTAAAGCCATTGAAAGAATATGGTCAAGGCAAAGATTGATGCCTTGGCTCCGTCCAGTGATGACATCATGGATGTATGAACGCGCGAAGCGTCACATGTCGAGGAACACGGAAGCCTATCAATCTTTCCAGCTAGATATAGGACCAGGAGCCTATAAGAGAGTATTCTTGACGCACAGAAACGCGGTCACCACAGCGGTGAAGCGGGTAGCTGGAGCGCCTTGTGTTACTGAAGATGAGAAGAAAGAGGTCTTAAGAGCTGACCTAGAACGAAACGTGAGCCTATGTCTTCACAACAGCTTTTGCAGGAACCGGGAGCAGAAGGTGAATGTGGACTTGCTACCTTGTTGCAAACCGAGGCTGTTGGAGCAGGAGAGTTGGGGCACGGCCCGCAACTCTATGGACATGCTGGAGAAAGTTCTGGAAGACAGTCACGCTGAACATCAGGATGGAGAAGCGATGGAATGAAGATGATGAACGAAGAGGACAAGTGAAGACGTGAGCAAGAAAGGAAGAGAAGGAGAAAAAACTTGATTGTCTTTGTGTGCTAAAACTAGAACAAATCAACCAAGTTTTGATTATTGAACTTGTGAAACTTTCTGTTTTGATTTAGTTTGGTCAAACCAGACTTTGAAAATGTTGCAATTGTTAAAATTGTTGAAATTCTTGATTTTAGTTATGGCTATTTATGTATGTATATGAGGAATCTAGGTGAGTATATTTACCTATTTATTCACGACTGAAGTTTTTAACCTGTGTAAGACACAAAGTCACTGTGTGGCGACATGGTAAGTTTGAGTAAACTAGCTCGAGTAGGGTGGGTAACTCAATAACTTTCCTAGCCACAGAGTTTCTTAGTTTTAATATTGAAAGGACCGCATAAATGACTGATTATACTTGGTGAGTAATGTTAGGTTAATTTTAACGGGTGCGTGGCCGTGCCACGTCCCACTTTTTAATCACAAAGAGCGAAAAGAAGTTTTATGGCAAGACGACGTAAGTAGTCAGAAAAGAAATTTTATCTAGGACACTCCTCATGGTGCAAATTTTGTGAAAATGTTGAAAGGCAGTGAAATGTAGTACGATGCCATTTGTGAACACGTAGTGAGTTGAGGTGGGGTAGATAAATTTCATTTTCTTATGCGATTTGTAAGATTGATTACAGAAAACTGGATAACTACTTGACGATAACCCGGTGTTATGCGATCAATAGGGACATTGATGGGGACTGTCCGGGGAGTATGTGCCATTCCGGCGACGTAAAAAAGAACGACTAAAGGCCTTATTGACGAAAAGCATTGCGAAGGAGGGTCGGAATATTCTAGAATTTTTATTTTTAAAATTTCGATTGGAAGAAGAATATTTCTCAGAAATACAAAAAACGGCCATTTTGACTGAAAAAGTGACGAAAATCAGAAAAACGACAAATATTGTGAAAAACAGTCGTACCAGAGACGGAAAATACGAAGCCTCTTATCGTGGCAACAACGCACGATAAGACACTTGTCAACAGATATTGGTGGAGAAGGAGGCTTCAGTGGGGGAAGAAATACACCACGGAACCCTCCCGGGACACAAATTGGAAGAGATAAGAGCGTTATCTCAGGAATATTACGGGAGCGGAGGCTTGGTCCCCCAGAGACTGTTTATGTGAAGGGACTGTATAAACTAACTTTATAGCTACTGGAATGTCATAGATCTCTTAATTAACACCGTTATTGTTTGATATTTCAGAATATGAGTAGCTAGAAAGAGGAAAGGGTCAATCCATCTCGAATGGATTTAATATAGAACTGTCACACAAAAATATGTTAAAATAGGTTGTTCGAGCCGTGTTTTTGATGACAATCACGTAGTCTGAGGATCCGAGACTCAGCTATGTGGTTGTGTTTGCATGTAAACGAAAGCTGATCAAAAGTCGTTTGACTGATGGCCTAAAAATGGTAACTTTTTACTTTGCCCTAGACAGACCAGAAAATCAACTGGCAAGGTCGAGACGGTGAAAAGCGAGTAGGATTAAGGTAACTGACGCCTGCCAGTCGTTAATAGGTACTTTTCCTACGCTCCGTCGCTGTGTAGTATTTGGGCGAATGTTACATCTTTCCAATCGCTCACAAAGAGTACGTATTAACAATATTCTATCTTGCAAAGGTTACATCTCTAGCGGTGTACCACAAGGAAGCATTCTAGGATCACTTTTATTCCTTGTTTATATCAATGACCTCCCGGATGTTGTAAAGTATTCCTCACCGTCTTTATTTGCCGATGACCTGAAACTGCTTTATCGAGACAACTGTCATGACAATTTTCAGTCTGATTTAGATTCGGTAGAGACCTGGGCAACCCAAAACGGTCTTGATTTTCATCCAGACAAAACTAAATTCATTTCAAACAATAGCTTTATTTTCAACCTTTATCTTAACGGGTCAGAAATATGCTCTGTTGATCATATCAAAGAGTTGGGTATTTATATCTCGCCTACTTTGTCTTGGAATCACCATGTTTTTGCGAAGTTTGGTAAAGCCACAAAGTGTTTTCATTATTTAAAGCGTAATGTTCCTTTCAACTCACCTGTTAAAATTAAGCTTCAAATGTACATTTCTTGTGCGAGGTCCACTTTACTTTATAACTCTTGTATTTGGTACCCAAATTTATCAAAGCTACGTGATTTGGAAAAATTCCAGAAAAAGGCAGTAAAGTGGATATCTTGTGATGTTAAACATACTGCCTATTTGCTATCAAATTATTTTTACTGATTGTCTTCTCTTCTTCAAACTGTTACATAACTGTTATGACTTCGATATTAATGACTATGTTACTGTTAGTGAATCGAGACCGGGTAACAGATCCAGTCAGAGAATGGTATTCTCTGTACCTCTTACCCGCAAATTCTGTTCCCTTGGGAGCTTTTTCCAAAGAACAATTCATAGCGTCAATAGTGTTTTAGCAAAAGTCGACATCAACTCTACAACTACAGTCTCACAAACCAAGACTCTACTCTTCAATTTCCTTAAACAGCAACTTCAATCAACCTTCAATCTCAACAATCCATGCACTTTTTTCATCAAATGCCGTTGCAACACATGTCGTTCCTGAACATTAACAATTTAACTCAAAGCTTGAATTACGCAAACTCAAAATTTCACTTTTATATGTAGTATCATTCACTAATAAAGTCTCTTCTTCTTCTTCTTCTTCTTCTTCTTCTTCTTCTTCTTCTTTTAATCAGTTCGAGTTCAGGTCTCAAGACCCCTCCGGATTCTTGCATCCGGGGAAATAACACTCTTATTTCCTCTCCGGAAGGCTGAATTCACTGTTCCACCACCCTTCACCGTTGCCGTGAATAGCTTTGTAACGATTGTAGCGACACAATCGTTACAATCCGGAAAGGCCTCGGATAATACTCAGTCGTATTTTCTATTTCTCGTCGTAGTTTCTATCGCAACTTTCGTTGCTGTTGTGTTTCTTTTCTGATTTTTCTCTAGAATGGCCGTTTCAGCATTTCTCAGAAATCTGACGTCACCATTCGAAATTTTAAAAATTTAAAATACCAGAATATCCTGACCTTCACAGTTTGTGTAACATTCGCTCGGAAGATACATATCGACGGAAATTAAAAGTTAGTCCTAACACGACTGGCTAACGTCTAAACAGAGCTTTACATGCTTTTAACCGTCTCTACCAAGCCAGTACTTTCGGTGGTCTTTCTAACATCGGGTCGACAAAAAACGTTACTGCTTTCGGCTTCGGTCAAAACACTCAAATTAACTTAATTACATGCAGAAATAGTGAGCTCATGGCTGGGTCTCAGTATCCCCAGACCACGAGGTCACTCCTAAAATCAGGGCTACAACTACTTATTGAATTATTATTGTTTTTGTTCAGTAGATAAAAATCATCATCTCCATCGAAGATGGATCAACCCTTTCCCCCAACTCCTAGCTTCTCATCTTAATAGAATGAATTCAGATGTTAATTAAATTCAAATCAGGACATGACAGGGAAGCTAAAAATTCATATAAGTCGATAAAAGTTTCAGTCCCGAGACCCCTCCGGATTCTTGCATCCGGGGAAATAACACTCTTATTTCCTCTCCGGAAGGCTGAATTCACTGTTCCACCACCCTTCACCGTTGCCGTGAATAGCTTTGTAACGATTGTAGCGACACAATCGTTACAATCCGGAAAGGCCTCGGATAATACTCAGTCGTATTTTCTATTTCTCGTCGTAGTTTCTATCGCAACTTTCGTTGCTGTTGTGTTTCTTTTCTGATTTTTCTCTAGAATGGCCGTTTCAGCATTTCTCAGAAATCTGACGTCACCATTCGAAATTTTAAAAATTTAAAATACCAGAATATCCTGACCTTCACAGTTTGTGTAACATTCGCTCGGAAGATACATATCGACGGAAATTAAAAGTTAGTCCTAACACGACTGGCTAACGTCTAAACAGAGCTTTACATGCTTTTAACCGTCTCTACCAAGCCAGTACTTTCGGTGGTCTTTCTAACATCGGGTCGACAAAAAACGTTACTGCTTTCGGCTTCGGTCAAAACACTCAAATTAACTTAATTACATGCAGAAATAGTGAGCTCATGGCTGGGTCTCAGTATCCCCAGACCACGAGGTCACTCCTAAAATCAGGGCTACAACTACTTATTTAATTATTATTGTTTTTGTTCAGTAGATAAAAATCATCATCTCCATCGAAGATGGATCAACCCTTTCCCCCAACTCCTAGCTTCTCATCTTAATAGAATGAATTCAGATGTTAATTAAATTCAAATCAGGACATGACGGGGAAGCTAAAAATTCATATAAGTCGATAAAAGTTTCAGTCCCGAGACCCCGTCGGATTCCTGAATCCGGGGAAATAAGGCCCTTATCTTCCTTCCGGAAGGCTGGTTTTCCACCCTTCACCGTTGTTCGCAACGGCCTTGCAACTATTATAGCGACACAATAGTTGCAACTCGGAACGGTCTCTGCTATTCCTGCAATCTGTTGTCGTTTTTTAATCACAATCTTCGTCGTTATCGTCAGCGCAACTATCGTTGTTGTGTTTTTCTTCGACTTTCTGCCAAAATGGCCGTTTCTGACAATTCTCAGAAATATGACGCCACAATTCGAATTTTTAAAATTTCAAAAAACCAGAATATTCTAGTCCTCACCGTCTGGCCAATCTTTCCAATAACGCACTTATTCCTTCAAAATCGCCAATTCGGAAGGTTCACTGCTAAAAATTCGAATATGCTGAATCTGCATTTTGATCCATTCTGATCGAATGTCCCATAGTCCCCGGACAGTCCGGTCAATGTCCTCATTGAATCTTGCAATGTTCGTAGAATTGGTACAGTGTCATCGAACAGAATTTACCAAATGCACGAAATTACTTTTATCCACGTTATATCGACTCACTGCAGAATATAAATCGCATCATACTACATCACTATAGCCTTCAAGTTCTTTCATTAAACTGCACATTGAGGATATGACCTAAGATAAAAACATATTTTCCGACTTCCAATGTCAATTTCCTGATTAAAAACTTTTTCTCCTAGATTTAAAAGGTGTTGGTTTGCAGGACAGTCCTGCCAACCAACAAGCTAAAATTATCCTACTATGCTTCTTCCCTTCGGAAATCTTGCTTGTTATTGTCCTGAATATTAAAACTAAGAAACTCTGTGGTTAGAAAGAACAATGAAACAATCTCCCTCTTCGAGAGATTACCCAAGCCTTTCATGTCACCACAAAGTGATCAGTTCTCCTAGCTGATTAAAAACAGTCATGAAGGCTGGAATATTTAAATATACTCCTTCACTCAAGCCTTTCTAAATAAATAGCAAGTAAGCGTCTCTGAAGCCACTTAACTAAAATCAAAATGCAAATTTATAAATGCAACAACTTCAAAACTCAACTAAATCTTTCAGTTTTCAATTACAACTTGGTTGCTTAGTTTCTCACTTGAGTTTTTTCACACACATAAAACAATTCTGAGTTTTAACTTTTTCTTCATCACTCCTTTGTTTTCTTCTTTTTTCGTCGTTTAAATGTTCTAAAACTTCTAAACTCTTCTAATTTCATCTCTTTTTGCATCTCGTTTTTCGGCCATTCGTCAATGTTCCATCTCCTCCTCCTGTGAAAATGACTCTGCACTTTCAGTTTCTGTGTCTTGCAACACGTCGTTAGCTATCCTGACGCTGCTGGAAGCAGTCCTCCAACACTTCTGCTCTTCTAACCTCTGTTTGCAACAAGGTAGGGGATCCACGTTAGATTCTCTGTTCCTGCAGAAGCTGTTGTGGAGACACAACGTCACATTTCTCTCCAAATCTTCCTTTAACATCTCTGCCTTCTCCTTTCCACTACGTTCACTTGTCCTGGAAATTCTTTTCACAGCGGTGGTCACTGCATTCCGATGAGTCACGAGAGCTCGCTTGAAAGCTCCTGCTCCAATGTCCAGCTGATATTCAGTGTACACTCTGCCGTGCTTCGACATATGCTTTTTAGCATATTAGTACAACCATGCAGTCATGTTAGCTCTGAACCATGGCATCATTCGTTTTCTTGCCCATATCTTCTTCAATTCCATCGGAATGTTTAGAATTTTGCACATTGTCTCAAAAAGATCTAAATCTTTTAGACAATCCAATTTCCGCAACTGTTCTCTCGTTGGCGCTACCTGTCTATTGTTCTCTCTTACGTGAGCTTCCAGCCATCGTATCGCCATCATAACTCCCACTATCACTATTGTTATGGGCTGTGATGAGTCTGGTAAACCCATGGAGAGCAGCTCTCCAGAGTCCCAGATCAACACCAGATTACTACGCTTGGGATACCACCAGGTCTGCAGCAAGCAGTGGCAGGGAAACTCGTCATGTGTCAACATGATGCTCCTCCAGTTACGTTTTCCCGAAGCTTCCAGTAATGGTTCCACTTCCATCATCACTCGGTGGACTTCATCATTCTCGTCTACTGTATTGTAATCTGTAACAGTTGATCCTCTCTCTCTGTCTCTCAAAGTCACTGAAGTTCCCGCTCACGTATCCCATGAACTTCTTTCCTAGTATCGATTTCAACTCTTCCTTGGTTCTCTCTGGAACTGCTGAGAACATCTTACATAGCAACTCGTAAGATTTCTCGGACATTCTCGCCAGTCTCACACACTTCGGCACTGAGAAGGCTTGATTCACGATCGTTCTCGTACTCTTTATATCCACAGCTACGAAATGTACCGGGTATCTGCTCTTGCACATTGGAGCCAAAGTCGAGCCCACCAAATATCGTGCTCCTGATGATCTACAATAAGTCTCACTGTGTCTGATGTTCATTTCCGTCTCGATCGCTTCCCTCCATTTTCCTATGTATTTCTGCTCGGTTTGCAGAACTCCTGGGAACACTTCTACACTGATGGCTGTGACCATCTCATGTCTCTGTTCTAGATTCAATAGTGACTCTAAAGAACTAAACATGCTGTAGAATCCTAGTGCACTCACTAGAATTACCTTGGTTCCTCCATAACAATCCGCTATCAGTTCCGTTTCCGTCCTTGCCTTCATCACGACATTCCAAAACATTATCGTCAATTGCTTGTGTTGTTTCTCTAGGGTCTTCACACAGTCCAGACCTCCACAAACGTGAACCTCCAGTCCACAGACTTCCGCCAGACAGCTACCAGGTTTGACCCAGTCTTCTGGTCCCCAGCCAGGCAACTCCACTTTATCTTCTCCGTTGCTCCTAGAGGCCGTTATCATCACATCATATATGATGTTAAGGTCACGCAGGTTACAGTCAGCATTCAGTTCCCTCTGCACGTCTTGTGTCGCCCGTAATATCGAGTCAGCGTTGGGACTAGGACACCATGATGGCCTCATCAATTCCCACACTGCCAGCAAGCTCGTTCTCAGTAATTCATCTGAGAATCCCAACCCAAACTCCACTCTTTTGTCGGATTTTGGTACGGAAGGTGCAGTCACCTCTTCTTCCAAGACCAGTCCCAATTTGGTCTGTGGATTATTAGCGCTCTTAATTGTTACAATTCTCGACGTCCAGAATTTTAGTAACACTGCCTGTTCGTAATCGAAGAAGCAATCGCGTATGTCTTCACTCAGGAAAGGGTTGTACGCTATCCCTATGATTCCGGATACGTAGCTGTACGACTTCTTCTTGATCGGTCCACAGTATTCACTGGATTTCGGCAATGCCGCCATAGATTCTTTAGTGAGTCTCAGCTCCTTGTTTGAGAATCTCCTGATTTCGTTTATCTTTCTCATGGGCTCTAACTCCTCGGGTTCTTTCATATTCACCCTCATCGGTTTGCTTTGCTGCATATCCAGCAGTGCTAGCAAGAATAAAGCTTTTGCTCGCTCATCGCCTTCCCTCAGCATCTTAACACAGGTGTTCAATGCAAGGTACTGAAATCTGCTCTATCATGAATCGAATGAAACAGAGAGCGTCTCTCCGCTTCGCACACGCTACTGCTGCTCCCTCTTGGACTATCAGATCCCTCAGGTTCGTCATTAGGGAAACCTTCTCTTCTTTTGACCTCTTCCTTTCTTCTGAATCATACTCTTCGCGAGTCAGTCCCATCATGCACCAGACAAACCTCAGTTGTAATTCTGTTCATACGTAAGGTACTGCCACGAGAGCGTGTATTCTTGGCGTAGTCCTCATCTCTTCTTCGAAGTACCTTAATACCACTGCTTTCCATGGAAGGCTCACCAACTGCTCCATCGTTTCTGCCTGTATCTCAGACGACGCTAAAGTCCCGTACGCCTTCTGCTTGAGGGTGGTGCCTTGCAGCATTGTCTCCAGATAACCCTCCATGGCACTCTTGTCTTCCAGAGCCATCACGTACTCTCTAGCCGAGTTTCGGTACTCCAACATTTCCATGTATCCACCGGCGGGTTCATCTATCGACACAGCCTCCGATAATGTCAGTCGGTTGTATTCTACTGGTACTAGTTGTCCTGCGACATTTCCCTTTCCGTGATTCATGGGAGATGGCTTAAAGTCTTTCATTGTGATCTCTCCCCATTGGCTGAGTATTTCTATTTCTAAGGTTGCTCCAGTCAGAGTGCGGTCACTCCTTTTGGATTTATAACCGGTTGACTTTATTCCCGCCATGAGAAGGGGTGGCACCATCGCAATATCAGTCAACATTGTATCTGTGCCAGGCAATCGATAATCACCTTGTCCCAAATCCATGACCTCTTCGACTCGTTTCCTTCTCGCTTAATTGACAGCTTTCACCAATATCTCCGAATCCACCTTCGTCTTTCCTACTCTCCTCGGTATCACTCTGCTGCCTAACTTCATTTTCATCGCATTGATCTTGTCAATCACCAATTTTGATCGTATCGTTCCTCTCCTGGTTCTTGACAGATACACCACCTCTCCTTTATCGTCCTGCGGTATCATCTTGATGGGAGAATTCGCTTCACTTTCATCAGTGGCTGAATCAATTAACAACTCACTCAATCTCCCGTCACACTCATCAAGCTTGTCAAGGACTTCCCGCATCAAGGATCGGTTGAGACCTGTTTTCAGAATGGACTGGGTCCCATAGCTCTGAACCACTGTCCAGACTTCTTCCATGAACGCCACTCTGTCCAATCTGCATCCCGTCCTACTTTCATGGTCTCGGTGATGTACTTCCCATTCTTCTTCGGGCAACGTTCCCAAGAAAGGTACTCTGGCTGAGCCCTCTATTCTTCTCCTTCTAGGTGATTCCATGAGGATTCTTTGTTCGTTATTTCTTGAATTGCCAGGAGAGCTGCTCTCCGGCAAATTCCGTTTCATTTCCATAAAGGCTGACGGAGGCTCCAGTGTCGAAATACCTTAATCCGCTGGCTCAGTCGTCTCTAACGTATCCGCGTTGTTCTCAAGATCACTGAAGATATTGAAATCCAGGCTGGACACTCCTCCTGTCGATGCCCTGTCGTCTTCCCCACCAGCTTGACTTGCATCTTGTTGCATGGGTTCTTCGGTTCGACGGCTTCCTCCCTGTCCGTCATCTCCTTCTGACATATCTCTCTTTGTGCTCGATGGTCCTTGTTTATCGTTGTCGGTTCCTTCCGGAAACCTCAGTATGATCAATGTACCGGCCGATCTATCTTCCTCTTCTCCATGGACCACTTTGATTTCCTCGCAGCCGAAGGTTGCTAGGAAGGTTCTCGCTCGCAGCGTTCCTACTACCATCAACTCCGGTTTCACACTAGTCAGGATCAAGGAGGCCTCAGGCAGTTTGGTCCTGCCTCTCATTTTCATAGGCGCTAAGCCTAATCCCGCCCATTCTTCATCAAATCTTCCAGGCTTGGGAGTCGCGGCGTTGCTTATTCGCCTTCTCGTCGCTTGATCCGTATAGACAAATCGTGTGTACTGTAACACAGCGGCATTTCTTCCCACAAAGTATGTATCCATCGTTGCTACGAAATTCCCTACTCTCCTTTCATTGGTTTCGAATGCTCTCAACCTAGGAGTTTGTACCACGGAGACTGCTCCGAGTAACATCCTTCTTATCAGAGGGAATTCAGGGATTGCCTCCGGCAGCTTCTCGTAATCACCCCAGTCCTTCGTCTCTTCTCTCACTTTATGATATGCTGCAGTGAGACGAGGCACTCTGGTTATCTCACCATTCGTTTTATCATAGGGTCTCAGATTCCAAAGCTTCGGAAACACTTCGATGTGTCCTCTTTCTACTTTTCCCATGCGATCACGGAAGTGATCGTCAAAATTGATGACTGTCATCTCTGGCTCTGATATTTTCGCAAATAACAGATCTTCACTCATGAGCTCCCGCAATGTGTGCTGCTCACACCAGTTCAGTGCACTACCGTCCACTGCTGATATGAGGTTCAGGTGCAGCACCGACCTTCTATATGCCTCCACCTTAACATCAGTGAACGCAAACGTGACTGCTGGTCCATAGATCACTGTCACAAACTCCGTGACTCCTCTGATCAGCGCCAAGGGTTCGGTTCTCATAGCCAAGCTCAGATCGGTTAACAGGGGCATGCCTCCAACATGTCGTCTAACGTCTTCTTCTCTTTCGATAGTCTCGTCTTCTCCCGTTCCAAAGCGATTTTGTTGTAAGAGATATTGGATAAGAGTGTGTCTCAGGTCTCTTATCTTATTCCACGAGTCCGTGGATTTCTTCATATCGAAATTCCTCACTCTCTCTCTCATCTGCTCTGGACAACGTGTCAATTTCATTAGTCCTCCCAAGTTTCCGTGGGTAATCGCAATCAATGTCAGAAGTCCATCTAACCGCAGGTTATGGATTCCTTCGGTGAGCAGCATCGCCGGTCTTTTTACGAAATTCTCTGCTCCAAATGTCACGAATAAGGCTATTAGTTCCACTATTGACACTTCCACTTCCACTACTGCTTGGAGGAAATCTTTTATCAAGTAATGCGAGACTTTCGGGTAGACTTTTGCCAAGAAGGACGCGGTCCATCCGGCTCCTAACCCTTTCAGCATGATGTCTGTCCTTTCAAAGCCTTCCTGTCCCTTCACTTCCTGGGTCCAGAAGGTTTCCAGGGTAATCTGACTCTTTCAGTTTACAAATTCAGCGGTCTTTTCTTCGTCATTTTCCGCCAGGTTCACCTCCTTTAACAAGTTGGCATGGATCTTCGTGATCATCACAGGGCCTTGCTCAAAAGCATCTGCACCCAATGCCGCTACTCGAGGATTTAGGTGTAGCCACTGGTTGGCTTCCGGCTTGGTTCTCAAAACCATCGCCTCCAAATGAGCTCTAGTCTCTAGTGAATTTGTCCTTCTCGTGTTTTCACCTGTCACTTCCATTTCTCGGAACCATAAGTCGTTGGACATCGCTACGATTACTCGATGGTCGTCGTCTATTACCGGCTTGAGCTTGAGTTGTCGACTGAAATTGGACAGTTCCAACCCCACCACTTCGTCCAAGACCAACATGTGCAGCGCATGGTCCTTGAGTCCTCTCATCGCGTTCGAGATATCTGACCACACTGCAGGTAGTTCAGCCCTGAGTGGCCTCAGGTTCTCCATCTCTATCATGCGATTTGGAGCTGATATGATCACATCGAAAGCAATGTCACAATCGCATACACGAAATTCAGTCCATCCGGGAGATGCGCATACCCCGGAGACAACGCGAATACTACTCTCAGTGTCACTTTGGTGAACGACCCCTCCTTCGTCGCATCCACCACTTCACCCATCGACTCCAAGATATCTTTTATCGCTGGCCACACAGCATTCTCTGCCGTTGTAGGATCTCTGAGTCTGCTCAGAAAACCTCTACTGTGTAGATGGTCATTAATGCCAGCAAACACGATCGTAATTGGATTCAGGTCCATCTGCCTTAGTACCCCTATAGCCAGAGATACCGATTGCAGTAGGTCCAAGTCAACCGCTGCCAACATTATGACGTTCGACCAAAACAGAGACTTGGAGGTGTACACGAACTCTGAATTCGCTACTATCATAATCTTGGCCTTCCTCATTTCTGCTTTGTCATAGGCGGCGAAGATGGTCTCATCTTTCTTTTTCGCTTTCAATCCGCCGTGTCTTTGGACATCACCATCTTGATCCACTAGTTTTGGTTATATTCTTTCCTTCACATGACCAGGGGGTGTCGTCAGCTGCCTGAACATATTCACGTGTTGTCCAATCGGCGCTCTCGTCGTCAGGAATCTTCCTGGTCTCTCTTCACGATTCCCCTCATCATGATTCAACCTCACATCTTGCAATGGTCTCGCATTCACTGGTCCCATTGTGTTGTTAGAGGGCAGTCCCTCTAGGTCAGCAAATCTCAAGGCCGTCGTGGAGCTGAAATTTATGCTAGCGGCTATCAACCAGTCTACGCTGGTTATTGAGTACAGTCTGCTGAGATCAAGCTTCATTAGTTCGTCTTTGTATACATGCCAGGGAGACGGTATGGGTCTTGACCAAACCAACGAGCCTCTGCCCGGGCGTCTCTCCTCTCGACTGGTACTTGTCGTCTCCGATCTCGTGTCCGATCTAGATGTGCTGGCTGTCTCTTCGATTGGGTTGACAGGTCCTATTCTTCTCCTAGGATGGATGGTCCTCCTCATCGGCGCTTCTCCCAATCAATCCTGTATGTCTGTCCTTTGACTTGGTTCGCTGGAGCTCTGTTGTCTGTAGTTCGTGACGGCCGGGACCGTCCCCAAGCGTGTTTCCAGGCTAGGAGGCACAAAGGTGGTGATCACCGCGTCACTCGCTGTTCCTTCTTCCTTCAGCACTCCTGTGTCAAAGAGTTCCGCCTCCAATTCCTCCAACCGTTCTTGGAAGACTCGATTCAACCAAGCTTGTCCTTCGATACTATCGAAGTGGATGCCATCCGTGGTCAGTCTGGCCTGATCCATAGCTCTCAACTCATGTTCGATGTCCATGAGGATCATTCTTCCGGCATTCCGACTTGCGAGATTCCTCAAGATGTTATTCCACCTGACGACTCCTTCGTTGTGCCATCTCCCTGCTGCTGTCAAGCTCCTCGTGTTCATTGGCACAGTGCAAACGGTCAGTACCGCGCAATTGAATTTCTGCCAGAGGGTAGTAAACAAACACACCATCATTGATTCCCATAGTGCTTCCTGCTCATCTGAACCTCTGGAGATGTCATTCGTCCCGACCAGGATCATCACATTGGGGATCCTCCCTGGATTCATCAGTTCCACCATTCGATATAACTGGGCTATCGTCGCGCCTCCAAAGGCCATCACCGTGGTGACCCACGAGGTCCTCAAATTCGATAGTACTCTGACCAAGCTGTCTCCCAGTATCAGATGTGATGTCCCCAGTGGTGGTTGCTGCAGGTTTACTGCCGGGTTCCAAGTCGCTCGATTTAAACAAGCTCTCGGATCTGTCTCCGGAACTCCCGTGAAATTATATTTCAATTGATTGTTCTTTTGTACGTCTATTACACGAGACACTTTCTTCGCTGGCACCTTCTGTATTCTTCTCTCTGGGGCCTGCGAGCTCCCCATGAGTGGCGTCACGTCACTTATCCCCTGTCTGATCACGGTCTGGGAGACTCGTACTCTGCCCGTGTCGTCGATCGTTCCATAGGGTGCAGTCACCCCGGAACCTGGCACATTCGTATTGGCGACCAGTCATCCAGCTGTCTCTATCAGCTTCCTCACCGTTTGGTCCACGACGGGGTCACCCAAGGTGTCACTAGGGTCCGGGATTGTTACTCGATCTGTCGCTGTCTGGAGCCGTGTCTCCGTTGTTTGACTCATTTCTCGAGGCGTCAAGAGCTCCATCGGGGACTGCCCACGAGGAATATTCCTTGCAGGTATCACTTTCTCCACGGCCGTTGTCAACGCCATCTGTTCCGATCGCTCTTTGTAGTCCCGCCTCAAGCGCTCAATTTCTTGACCCTACTTTTTGTTGCAGCCTTCGAACAATCTTCTCCACATGTCCCGATCGTCCTCCATCTTGAGCATGCTTTTGGTCATCTCGTCGATCTCCTTTTTCGTCCTTTCCAGTTCATCCTTCATCCCATCCAGATCTTGCATGGTTTGGTTCGTCTGAACCTTCTGTCCTACTTTCGCCCTCTTTGGTGGCACAGCTACTCTCAGTGGTGAACCAGACGAGGCAGCCTCGCTGTTCATCTCCTGATGCATTCTCGTCAGCCCAGGTTTGGGCTTGGAGGGCATAGGCATCTCACCTGGTTGGTAAGTCCTAGAACTTCCCAATCCAGGCTCATTCGCCAAGTCACTCCCTGAGAGAGCCCCGTTTCTCCACCTCATCACTCTCATGTTCGGGCGGTCTAGTACTCCCCTCTCTCCATATGCTGCCATCAACAGGACTTCCGTGGGGCGGTCCCCACGGTTGTCATGCCCCAAGATGTTGATCAGGGCGGTCAGCAACATGACTACCTCTGGGTCCTCCAGAGCGAAGTCTCGATCCATCAGCCGACGATAGATCGCATCTATCATCGGTCCTACATATGCCTCTGCCAGGTCCATCAATTCATCCAGGTTAAAATTGTCCATACTATTCTTCAGATTAGATTTGATTCGATTCGATTCCAAGGTTTTGACTCAAGTGAGTAATTAAATGATCAATGAGGATCTAGAAAAGAAGTCACAAATATCACACTTGTCAGTTTCACCTTAACATATATCGTTAAAATTTGCTTAAAAACAGTTCAGATAAAAAGATATTTATCCTAAAATTTATTAAAATCAATCGGTCTCTAAAATTTTGGAATTCGACCTAAGATTGGACAGTCCAAACTTTGGATCTATTCCTAAGATCGTCATTCAGTTGTTCATGGTCACTAACCCCTTCTTACCCAAGAGCTTAATAACATAACACATAACATAACATAGCACACATATCACACATTACATACAACTTAGTCTTTGGCCTAACACCCTCTCGCACGTCACTCAGCCTATACTTAAGTAATATTTCTTATGTAAATATACTTGTATATTAGTATCAGATAATATCACGTGTACAAGTGCGTACAATTCCCGAGGATGCAGTCGTCCTCTGTTTGGATCGTACACTGGAAGCGAGAGTTCCTTCACGCCCGTTTCCACGAGGAAGTCCCTCAGCCTCGTCAGGGACAAGACTAGCTTCTCTGGGTCCACGTGCTGCTTCTCCGTCGCCCTCGTTACCAAGAAGCATAGGTATTTTCCCGGTATCTGCGACGCCGCCGGAGGTAAGGCCGCTACGCCCCCTATCCCTGGTCTTTGCTTCAAAAGAAAATCCACGTTTTTGTATTCTCTCTTAAAATCTGCCGCTAACGCTGTCCTAAAACTCATGTCTGCTGTGATTGCTATCGCACATGTTCTATTTGTGTGTATGAAATCACTGTCTGTTAGTATTATGTTACTTGAATATTCATTTGGTAAGTTAAAATATGACTCAACTACCCTACCTATGTCAGGTTTTTTAGGTTCTTCGCCTGTTTCTGCTTCTAAGTATCTTGTTTCTCTTGCTACTCTTAATTTTTTTATTATCAAGTTTTCAGTGTGGGTAAGTCCTACCCCCACTACCCGGACAAAAATATCCATCGACGTCCCCGTCGATCGCATACCGGGTATCAAGTCGAGGTTAGAAGCTGCAATGAGTAGTCGTCCTTCCTGGGCAGCCCAGGAAGGATCATCTCGTTCGGTCTTGATGTATTTCATGCTTTCACGATCTACGTCTTGAATCGTTACGCTGGTCTCCTCAGGGTCCGAGGTCATTTCGTTCAGCCACTCTAAGACACGCAGGCTCGTCAAGTCTTGTTCATATGACTGCTGTTGCTCGTCGTCGAATTCTACCTCGGGTTTCGACCGGTCTTCGACCCACTCATCGTCGTGATCATCGACTATGTCAATGTCCTGTGACACAGTTATTTCTTCTAGACCCACTACTTCCTCCACTATCTTCTTCAGATCTATCCTATCCACTACAAAGTCGTCACCGTAAGGATTGTATTTCTTTCTTGGTCTCGTCCCGTCCTTCTGACGAGTCTGTATCGTGAACGGAAGATCCGGTTCCAAGTTCTTGGGAACCTCTATCTGTTCGGGATCCTGTCAATCTTCCTCTGCGTAGGGTAAGGTTTCATCGTCCGCTTTGATCACCTCGTTAGGATCCAGGTCCAGCGGTGTATCCGTTCCTTCCTCCACGACTTTGTTTCCATCGTTCTTCTCCCTGGTGCCCTTCTCGTTGACCTCACAAGCAGGATCCATCATTAGATAATCCCCTTCTTCCATGTCCGCAGGTATACACCAGTCTTCTGTCGATGGATTTTGTGGCTTGATGTTCTCGTAGTGGGCGGCTCGGCCAGTACTCAGTCTATAAAAGCGTCCCTCCTGGTGCACCTCTGTAATCATGAATGGTCCCCCCCACTTTTTTAGGAGCTTTTTTGTCCCTTTCGGTGGTATAAAGTTCTGAAATACCCATACGTAATCTCCCACCGAGTAAGCTTTTGCACCAGCTGCTTTCTTATCAATTTTTTTTCTCTGCCTTGCCTGCGCTTGTTGAGTATTTCGCCTACACGAATCGTTCAACTCCTGTTGGCGCCTGATCACATCCCTCACGTAGACCTGTGGAGACGTTTTCTTTCCCTCATACTCTGGGTAGAAGAAGGTTAAGGGTAAAGACTTCTCGTGTCCAGTTAGCATCATGTGTGGACTGACTCCGCTGGTGGAGTGTTGCGTGCTGTTATATGCTCCCATCACCTGTGGAAGGTAGCTGTCCCAATCGGTCATGTACCTGGAATAATATACTCTCAGCATCGACACTAACGTCCTATTCTGTCTTTCCACTAGGCCATTCGTCTGAGGGTGGTATGTCGTGGAGTGAGCCTGAGCGACCTGTGAGCTTCTCATAAGCTCTTTCGTGAGCTCTCCTACGAAAGCTGTTCCATTATCCGATTGAAACGTCATCGGACAACCATGTCTTGCTATCCACGTATTGATCAGGTGGTCGGATGTCTCTTCCGCCGAGGCAATTATGCAGGGCACGGCCTCTGCATACTTCGTAAAATGATCTATCATGACCAACACCTGATTATAACCACTGTCTGTCATGCATATCTTCTGGTGATCTATCTGCACCACCTCATTGAATTCAGACGACTCGATCGATTGTAATGGAAATCGCAACTTCCTTGGATCCTTGACTTGTTGGCATGACAGACATGCTGTTACCCAGTTCTCGCATGCTTTTTTCATTCCAGGCCACTCAAAGCGCTTCAGGATCCTCTGATATACTTTATCGATCCCCTGATGGCCCATCTGATCATGCGACCTGAATAATAGTTCTGTCTGATAGAGTTGCGGTAACACTATCGCGTTATACTTGTATAGGACTCTGTCTTCTTCTCTTCTTTTACAAGCCACAATCCCGTCCTTGTTCAAATATAACCTCCCTTCCTTCTGCATGAAGTACTGTCTCAGGATGCGATAACTATCTTCCTCGAGGCCCCCTTTATCCGGAGAACCATTCTCGATCCACCTTTTCAGGTTACTTGTCATGCGATCATTTCTCTGCGCCCTTAGAAGATCCGAGAGTCTGTGTCTCGCCTTTAAGTACGTCTTCATGACCCTCATCTGACTATTCAGCTCGTTGGGCTGGTGTGTGTCTTCTTCCATCTTAACGCACCAAATCTTCGCCAACGGCTGTGTTTCTTGTTTAAACGGCTGAAGATCAGTCCTGACTACCTCTTTCTGCGGCAACAGACTCATCGAACGTTTCGATACCGCTATTGTCTCCAAATCATCCGCTGCGTTGTCAAAGACTCTTTCGCTTGGTAGAAGGTAGCGATCGCTGTCAGGATCCTGGTACACCTATCTGTTCAGATCCCTTGCCCGAGTTTCCACTAGTAGTGTGTGGATCGCTAGTTTGGACAGTTCTGATCCCGAGTTCGAGTTCCTGTCTGAATAGGTGTCCATTCCTGAGTTTCGGGAATTGTCATCTGTTGAAGAGGTTGTGCTGGAGTCTGCACGCTCCTCCAGAAAATGTCTGTGCCTTCTTCGCATCCATCTGAACTCCCCGGACAAAACCTTGTTCTCTAGGTCCTGTTTCTCATCAGGAATTTTTTTGTCTATCTCAGACTCCCCGGACAAACTTTCCTGTCCCGGGTGTTGATCTTGTGCTCACTGGTTCCTCTCATCATTTGTCTCCCCGGACAAATAGTCTTGCAACAGATTTTGTTCAACCTTTTCACCTTCCTTATCCTGGTCCACAAAGGTGACGGTTTTCCTTCGCGTACTGCTCCCCTGTTCTTTCTGTCCGTAAGAAGTACTGGTTAAAATCTCGTGGGGTATTGAGGATACTAGTTGCTGATCTATTGTCCTACAATCCCTCTCGTTCTCTTCGTGCTGTCGTCTGGACGGCATGATCTTCACCTTCTCCCTGACTGTCAGCAATGCCACTGCTGCTGTCCACTCGGGGTCATCTCTGGTCAATTCTCTTTCTAACAATCCACCCAGCATCCGCATCACTTGCGGTGTGACCTGCACCGTTTTATCCAATAATGAGAGGCTGTTTATGTTCATGCGAGAGAGTTCTTGCTGGACCAGATTCGAGCGCAGCAACAGATCCAAGGGGACCGGGTCCTCCTTGGATAAGATCTTTATCTCGGCCGCTTTCTCTACAGGTAACTCAGGATGCCCTGGAATTGGATGTCCAGATTTATCCAACCATCTCGTTAAGGGAAGCACTTCATAAGTTTCCTTGTCTAGAAACGAGAATCCCTCCTTTATTTCTGCCTGATTAGCTTGCTTCTGCTCCAATCTTTCATAGAACTCTGTTTTCTTGCTGAGGCTATCAGCATTCTGGTGTTTATCACGCATCCTGTGTTCGATTATCATATGGTAGCCATCCAATCTTACTATCCATCTACCAATATATATATTCTGATCCATCGAGTAGGTCTTCGACCAGGATAACGCTCTGTTGTCCACGCGTAACTTGAAGGGAGCGCTTCCCAAGTATGCACGGTACTTTTCCACGAAAGTGACTACTGCAAACATTTCTGCTTTTGGTGCGCCATATTTCATCTCTGTGTCGCTCAAGACCTTGCTGCCATATGCAATGGGACGGAGAACCGTTCTTCCATTCCATTCTTGCTCTTGATGCAGTATTCCTGAGATGGCTATTACCGATGCGTCTGTATCAAGAACATACATGCCCTTTTCTGTAGGCATGCCTAGCACTGGCGCTTCGCACAGTTCCCGCTTTATGTTCTCGAAGGCAACTTGTGCTTCATCGTTCCATTCGAACTTTTTCCCTTTGTTGCGCATTAGCTTCTGCATCGGATACACCTTGTCCGCATATCCTTTTATGAACTCCCGGTAGTAATTGGCAAACCCTAGGAAGCTCAGGAGCTGTGTGTCCGTTCTGGGAGCTTTCCATGTCAACACTGCTTCCACTGCTTCCGGTTCCGGCCTCACACCATGCCTGTCCACCATTCTTCCCAGGTACTTAATCGAATCCCTAAAGATTTCACATTTCGATGGTTTGCACTTCAATCCTGCTCTTTTCATGCATCCAAAGACCTCATCGAGCCTATCAATGTGGTCTTCCAGGGTCGGTGTCGCTATGACTACGTCATCCACGTAACACATCACGAGATTCCCGTACTTCTTGGTCACTCTCATCAAAGCCTGAGCCATCAGTCTTTGAAAGTGGCCGTTGCATTGCACAAGCCGAAGGGCATCCTCTTCCACTGGTACAATCCCAATTGACACGCGAATCCGTTTTTCTCTCTATCCTTCTTCCGCAGAGGAACTTGCCAGAAGGCAGAACCCAAGTCCAATGTGGTGAAGAACTTGGCATCACCAAGCTTAGAGAGGCTCTCGTCTATTCGCGGTATCGGGTACGCATCTTTTATTGTTACCGCGTTCAAGTAACGAAAGTCGCAACAAAATCTAAGCTGCCCCCCTTTCTTTTTCGCCATTACGACCCCACAAGCCCATGGCGATTTCGAGGGTTCTATCATGTCGTATTCAAGCAACATTTCTATTTCCGCTCGGCACGCTTCCGATTTGTGTGGCATCATTCGTCTTGCGCCTTCCCTATGGGGAACGGCGCCCTCTTCAAGTTCGATTTCGTGTTCGACGAAATTACAGCAACCGATATCCGCCTTATGTTTTGAAAATACATCTGCGTTCCGATTTAGGAGGTCCCGCAATTTTTCGAAATCTCCCTCACCTGTTTTCCCTTTTAACTGTTCTATCTCTGGCAAAACCGGTTTGTCATATTCTAGTTCATATGACGAGGGGCGTTCCGGAAAATTCGAGCAGCTTGATAAGCCGTCGTCCGTTTCGGATTTCATTGAAAACAATTTGTGAATAGATTTTAATTCATTAATCCTCTTTAAAATTTTATCTTTATTGGCATGATAAGGACTGTATTTCACACTATGTTTCTTCAAGTTTTGTGTCTCCTCATAGTCGGTCCTCATCGGCAAAGCGTAACCAAGCTTCTTTCCACGCTGGATTGAAACCGTGGTGTCCAGTGTGTTCAATAACACACTGACACACAGTCCGTTTCGCGTTACCGAGAAGCTCCGGCCTAAATTCACCGAACTCTGACTATTTGGATTCGGTACTAAGCAAACCTGTTTACTATCACTTAACGAATTCAAATTTCTCATTCTAAAAATTGCCACCACAGCTTGTCCTGGCTGTAGTTTTACTTTTCTATCTCAAAAAATTGATACCTTGTTTTCGTCTGTTATTATCCTATTAATTGGTTTCTTAACATACTTCCGGTCCGGGTTTCTAATCCGTATCAGACCATTGTTCAAGTCAATCATCACGTCAAAATTCCCGACTTAATCTCTGCCCAAGATGAATTGGTCGGCGTCGTCTAAATTTTCTACCACCAGGAAGCTCATCCAAAGATCCCGTCCTCCCATGTGGAGGACCGTTATTGGTGTTCTTCCGGCTAGGTAGATTGCTCCTAGATTGGCGGCGGCCAGTCGGAGATTCGTTGGAACTAGATCTTCTCTAGTGAAGCCCATTCTTTCCCAAGTTTTTATCGGCATCACACTCACTACCGCTCCTGTGTCCAGAAGCCCTGTGACTCCGATTTTCGTTCCGTTGGTGTCAAGCAGATGTGCGGTCACATCTGCTTCATACCCAATGTGAACTGCATCTTGTTCCATCATGGCGTCGTGGCCTATCCTGCGGACCTTGAGTTCCTCCTCACCCAAAAAGATCTGCCCCATTTGGTCATCATCTGTTGTTACATAAGTCCTGGTGTAGATACTGATTCCATCCACGTTCAGCATCACTTGATACGGCCCATAGACCTCTATGTTTCTTCATGCGAGGGCCACCCGTTGTTAGTAGTGCTCGCACAGCTCTCGACTCGGTGCGTGGCTCAACCTGCCTCAGATAATCTGCATATGTGTCCAAATGCATCAAAGTGAACTCGGATGGTTCACTTAGATTTCTGATTACCTGATGTCCAGCCACTGAGATTATCAACTGTATCTTGCTTCCTTGTGGCACCATGCCGAACCTCTGACCGGAGATCACATTAAGTTTTATGCGCAAACTGCTTGGTGCTTTAGTTTCTTCGAACTCCGTTGCTTCGAAGGTATTCAGTTGCTCCTGTAGTTTCTCATTCTCCAGTTCGAGTTTCACTATTTGTTCGATCTCTTTTGTCACCAGTTCCTGCTGCACTCTATTTAGAGCATCCCTCGCGGCTGCCCTATAATCAATCTTGAAGTCATCGGCCGCAGTTGCTGGTTCCGGTTCACGTGTCTCTTCTGTTACCGCTTGCATTTTCTTTGCCGCCAGCTCTTGAGGTTTATCTTTTCTGCGTGCCTCCGCTTCACTCAACAGGCGAGCGTTGCTGGCTTTCACTCCTGACAAAGATTCTTCATGCCTTGGATGCTTGATGTCTGCCACTGCATCCCAGAATTGCGGACAATCTGATTTAAAATGACCTCCCATGTTGCAAAAGAAACACCTCGGGCCAAATTTCGCAATTACCTCTCTCATGAAATCCTCATGGTCTAATTCTGACGCATCTTCGTCCTCGAGGCTAAAGCCTATTGCTTTCAAGCCTTGTTTGTAAGTTGGGCATGCCGACACATGATGGTCCGTTGAACTGCAATTGGCACAAGAGCATCTCTTGTCCATATCATCCCTCGGTTTATACCAATTGTTCCCTTGGTTTGCTGGTCCGTTGTTAAAATTGGCTTAATTTTTCTTATAGTATCCAGATCTCGAAGGAGGTTTCAACAAAAGATATACTTTTGACTTGAGCCTCAACTCCTCTGGTGTTGGCGCATTGGTTGATAGTGGTGTGTAATGCGTTGCCAGCATTGTCCGAAGTTCATCATTCTTCACACCATCTATGAATTTTGAGGCTACTGTCAGGTTCATCCTTCGGTTTGACTCATCCGGTTGGCTGCGTCTTCTCAGCATTTCCAAGTCATCGAGAAACTTGTCTATCGTTTCATCTTCTCGTTGCCTCCGTTTCTCGAAGCGCATCATCGCTTGGTGCCCCTGCACCCCTGATTCGAAACAGTTTAACAAGATTTCGAAGATTTTCTCAGCTGTGTCACGCTGATATTGCTTCTTGGCCATGACACAGTTCAAGGCTGTCCCTTCCAAATTACTGGTGAGCGCACTGCATTCCTGTCTCTCCGACAAGTCCTCTTCCTCGAAATGCAGTTTCATTACCTCTATCCAGGTATCAATACAGCCATCAGATTCGTCTTTATAGCATCATGGTTTCTTAAAGACTCTTCTGAACTTCTCACTGCGTTCATTGGTTCTGGATAACCTTGTAAGGAATGTCTCCAAAGATCTGTTTAGGGGTTCAAAGGCTGTGGCCATTGCCGTAGCATCCCTTGAGTGTCCCGCCTGAGTGTCCTCACACCTTGTCAAAGGCTCTGTATGCGGTGCATCCCTGCAATCCGAATCGCCTGTGAGTGTTTCCCCCTTGGCCCACATGACTCCTCCCCGGGCTTGCACGTTCATTAGAGGTCTGTCTGTTCCCCGTTGAACTTGCTCTACTGTTCGGGCCCCATGTCTATTATCCCTTGTGGCATAGCCTGATGAACTACCCCTGCCTCTAGTGGATCCATATGTCCTCCTCTTTTGATGTGCATTGAAGTTCACCTTCGGCTCCCTGCTGGGACCTCCCGAGTTCGGTTCGCGTTCTTTTGGTCCACTCTTACTGCTTAGTAGCCCGTCCAACCTATCCTTGATAGCCTGAGTTCGCCTCTCCATCATCGCGTCTATCTTTGTGTCAGGAGTCCCAAGAGACTGCTCTTGCTGAATTCTTAACTTCTCCATGTCGTCTCTTTAGCGTAACTCTCGCTGTTCCGCTTCTCTTGTCATTCGCGACAAGTTGTTCGCTATATGCTCGTCCGTTCTTTCTTTCAAGCGTTTTTTGCTCCTACCAACTTCTTGTCTTTTGCGGTTTATTTCTTCCCGCAGACTTTCTCTTTCAAGGTGAACTGCTCTTTCTAGCTCACTCATTCTTATGGACATCTGTTCATTTTGTTCTCCTAAACTGTCCACTATGTTGTTCAAGGCTTCTTCTAGTGCTGCCCCGTTATCCACGAGTGGCGTCACTAGTGGCGGTGTAACCCTGTCGGTCCCAGGTAGCTTCGCGCTGGTCGAGATTCGGGCCTTGACTCTCTGCCTCGACGACTTTTCATTATCAACCTCGGGATCCGCCAATGCGTTGCCTAGCCCTCTGTTTCTACTCTCCCCAGTTTGCGGCTCTGAGTTTGTCATAATCGCGAAGCCTCTCGACTGGCCCGGTGTGTTTACCTCTTTGCTTATCGTTCTCACCACACAAAATTTTTCCATGGTTCCAGTCTCTCTTTCGGCGTATGCCTCATTCTCCTGGGTCGAACTATTGGGGCTGACTTGAGACCCAAAGTCCACTTGCTCTTCTTCGTCCTCCTCCTCCTGGGATTCACCTTCATTTCCTGCGCCCCCTCCCATGGTGAATGGAAAGATGTTTCCTAAGGTGTTCCTCATTATTTCTGAGAACGATGATGACTTGTTTTTTTCTCAGATCCGCCTGCCATCATAGTGTTGTCTATTGGAGATCCTCTAGTTGCCGCTATTTCAGTCGAGATGTCGGATAGTTCCGATATCTCCTCTTGATCCAATGTTCCGGTGGAAGTGGCAAAATCATGGCCTTGTTCTACCGGAGTAGATTCACTCGCCAGCCTTCTGCCTCTCCCTTCCAGTCCATGTACTTCCTGGTTGTCATCCATGACTTGGTCTGTATTGACCTCTACTACCAACATTTCTTTTCTCTCTTCTGAGGTCTTCTGACTTCTCGTTTCAACCATTCTGCCTGAAACCGTCTCCCCTTTGTCGGTCCGGGCTCGTTTGATCCAATCCACAAAAGGATCGGTCATCGTTTTTCTTTGCTTTTTAGGTATGAATTTCCTAGAGCTATTGCCTCGTTTAGGTATCCTTGACTTGTCTAGACTCATTCTCAATTTGTCACTTCTTAATGCCTATGCACTTACTTCGATTGCTAGTGACCTTATAGTTTGACTACCAATAATAATGACACAACAGAATAAATTTCACAAGATTCTATAAAATAGTGACCACGAATCCCTGTATGTTATCAGAGTACAGTTTGTATATAATTTATTCACACTAACCGATTATCGGTCGTAAGATTTGAGTACTAGCACACTATGATGTTATCAGTCAATTTAAAAGATAGTGTACTCACTACCCAATCAAGCACAGTTTATGTTGATTTAAAATAAAAAAAAAAAATATATATATATATATATATATATATATATATATATATATATATATATATAATGACAGAATATGAATACCTCTATTAGAAAAAAGTATGTGTATTGTACTTTTAGTTGGTCGCAGTACAATAGTCGAACTCGTCTTTTAAAGAAAAAGCTCTCCCTGCTCGGTGCTGCACCAAACAAACAAAACTTTGAAGGCAGTAATTTTCTCAAGTGGGCGTCTCTTGCACCCACCGAGTACTGTGTTACCTATCTGCCTTCGGACTGCCCGAGCTAGACCTAGTACAATCCTCAGGGCAGTCACTTTTCACAAAAACGTATTGGGTTTCAATCCACACCAATGAAGTACGCTCTTTTTAGTTTAGACTTAGTGTCGCGAATATCCGAGTTCGGACCTGTTTTAATTTGGTCTGGTTTTTATTGAAAGGCAAGTTACCAGTGCAGTCACTGATTCCTAGCCTGTCTGCTAATAACCTAATAACTCTCACTTTAGTCTTTCTTCCGTTTACCTAAGTCCTTTAATAAAATAATACCCCTCCGGATTGGCAAAAATAAGACACTTCCGGACTAACAAAATTTAGACCCCTCCGGATTGGGACCCCTCCGAGTTAGTAAATATAAGACCCCTCCGGATTGGGACCCCTCCGAATTAGCAAATATAAGACCCCTCCGGATTCGGACCCCTCCTAACTTGAAAAAAAATTTTGACCCCTCCGGATTGGGAGCCCTCTGGTTTTGTAAAAGTAGCTTTTCGGAGATTTCCTTCTTTCAACCTATACCCCTCCGGATACGTTCTCCGATGCAATTTTGCTTTTTCAATTAACTAGGAAGGGTATTTAATGCTTTCCTAGACCCTTCCGGATTGAAGTTAAGCCTCTTATTTGACAATTCACACTAACGGTGAAGGGTCTTATCGCAAGCCCAACTTCGGCTCGATTAAGGTTTTCTTGTGCCTTTAGCCTTCCCTTTTCGTCTTGAACAGCCTAAAGTTACTTTATTCAACCGCTATTACCTTTTGGTAGGGGTGTAAGGGCTTTTCTAAAAAAAACTTATAAAACGTGAAGGGTCTACCCTCCCAAATTGGTGAATTTGCTAAAAACAATCTCAAAAACTTTTCACGCTTACTTTTTCGAAAATTTTTTGTCCCTATCAGTAAGTTCGGCTAATTTCTGATCTATTGGTACCAAGATCAACTGGATATGCCTAGTAGTTCCAAAGTTAATAACCAAAACGTTAATTTTCTAAAGTCAAGAAATTTGTCTTATAGGTTCCGCGTAACTTTTTCCGCAATTCTGTTGTTTTCGACCTAAAAATTATTGATCCGAGCTCAAAAGGCCTACACTCTTCTAGTTCAATGCAAAAGACCCGATCTAAAACGCTTTAGGTGAAAAAATTTACGAAAAACTATGCTACCTGTACCAGTCCGGATTGATGAATCCACCAAATCAAACACGTTAAGTTCGATTTCTCTGCAACCCGGAAGGCTTTCGGGAAGCGGGTTTTAAAACTTGTATATTCACTAGTGGACGTTGTCCGAACAACTATTTTTACTGTTCTAACTCAAAAGTTTCAAAAATTTTCTGAATTTATAGTGTTTCATTTTCTCAAAAATCACGAAACTTCGGTTTTTGGTTCCAAAATAGTTCCAACCACTTACGAACTAAACTTAACCGGTTCTATCTATTATGGTAGTGCAGTTACGATGTAACACACTACTTTAGCGCTTTTTTTCGTTTCAAAAAAATATGGATATCTCAAAAATCGCGACTTGTGGGGGGATCAAAATATCGCTATTTTGACCCTAAAAACCGGTCTGCTTTCTGTGTTTTTCACTGAAAAACGGTATAGGAGTATTAATATAGGCTATATAAGTAATAATATTAGTAATACTATACCCCTCCAGGTTTGTTCAATATCCGAATTAAGGTGCTTAACTCGGATATTCGCAGTTCGGTGAAGGGTCACTACATTGCAGCACTGTCGAGCCCTCCACAGATTACTATCTTAATTCTTGTACCAAAAGGGATACAAAACTTGTTAACGATACCCAACAATCGATTGTTGTTGTCGTTGAGCTCCTTCTTGTTGCTCCTTGTACTGCTTGCCGGATCAGTCTTCTACCAAGACCCTTCCGAATTGAGCGCAAATCAGCTGACCCTACCGGATTGAGCGCAATTTATCATTAACGTGCTTAAGTGCTCAAATAACCCTACAGTACAAGCCTCACAAACGGGCTACAAAATTGATCGTAACAATCCTGACTGATATAAATGCCTGTAACAACAATATATCTATCAACAACAAACGGGAGGGTCGGATCACATCTTGTCTGGGGGGATGATTTCTACTGATTTTTTACTTTTTTACTGTTTTTGGTTTTTTCGGTTATTTTTTTATGTTTTTGTTTTTCTTGGGTACTATACTACTTTTTGTTTGGTTTTATATATATCTTTAAATGTTTTTGGTCACAAACCTCTCAGGGAACGAGGGAATGGCCGATCCCCCCACCCTTCCTGATTCGTGAATTTTCGGTCTTAACCAGGTTAAAAAGCTATTCACGGTAATCCGGAAGGCTTCCGCGTTCCGAACTACCCTTCCGCCCCGGCGGTTTAGGCCTATTAAGGGCGTTAATGTGAGCATCCGCTTGGCGCGGAAAGCTCGTTAACGGTTCTGCCGGTCATGATGTTAAAAAAGAATAACACCCAGGAGCGCCATAAAAACATCTATGTAACATTCGCCCGGAAGATACATATCGACGGAAAATAAAACTAAGTCCTAAGACGACTGGATAACGTCTAAACAGAGCTTTACATGCTTTTAACCGTCTCTACCAAGCCAGTACTTTCGGTGGTCTTTCTAACATCGGGTCGACAAAAAACGTTACTGCTTTCGGCTTCGATCAAAACACTCAAATTAACTCAATTACATGCAGAAATAGTGAGCTCATGGCTAGGTCTCAGTATCCCCAGACCACGAGGTCACTCCTAAAATCAGGGCTACAACTACTTATTGAATTATTATTGTTTTTGTTCAGTAGATAAAAATCATCATCTCCATCGAAGATGGATCAACCCTTTCCCCCAAATCCTAGCTTCTCATCTTAATAGAATGAATTCAGATGTTAATTAAATTCAAATCAGGACATGACAGGGAAGCTAAAAGTTCATATAAGTCGATAAAAGTTTCAGTCCCGAGGCCCCTCCGGATTCCTGAATCCGGGGAAATAAGGCCCTTATCTTCCTTCCGGAAGGCTGGTTTTCCACCCTTCAGCGTTGTTCGCAACGGCCTTGCAACTATTGTAGCGACACAATAGTTGCAACTCGGAACGGTCTCTGCTATTCCTGCAATCTGTTGTCGTTTTTTAATCACAATCTTCGTCGTTATCGTCAGCGCAACTATCGTTGTTGTGTTTTTCTTCGACTTTCTGCCAAAATGGCCGTTTCTGACGTTTCTCAGAAATATGACGTCATAATTCGAATTCTTAAAATTTCAAAATACCAGAATATTCTAGTCCTCACCGTTTGGCCAATCGTTCCAATAACGCACTTATTCCTTCAAAATCGCCAATTCGGAAGGTTCACTGCTAAAAATTCGAATATGCTGAATCTGCATTTTGATCCACTCTGATCGAATGTCACGTTGTTCAATCGTTCAAATAACGTCGCTAATCTACTAAAACTGACAATTCTCAAGGTCAGCGGCCACCAAATCGAAATTGCACTTTTGTCCATTCTGGTCGAAAGACACAGTGTAACATTCGCCCAAATACTACACAGTGACGGAGCGTAGAAAAAGTACCTATTAACGACTGGCAGGCGTCAATTACCCTAATTCTACTCGTTTTTCACCGTCTCGACCTAGCCAGTTGATTTTCTGTTCTGTTTAGGGCTAAGTAAAAAGTTACTATTTTTAGGCCATCAGTCAAACGACTTTTGATCAGCTTTCGTTTATATGCGAGCACAACCACATAGACATAGCTGGGTCTCGGATCCTCAGACTACGTGATTGCTATTAAAAACACGGCTCGAATACCCTATTCTAATATTTTTTTGGTGACAATTCTATATTAAATCCATTGGAGATGGGTTGACCACTTCCACTTCCTTAACTCGGATATTCGCAGTTCGGTGAAGGGTCACTACATTGCAGCACTGTCGAGCCCTCCACAGATTACTATCTTAATTCTTGTACCAAAAGGGATACAAAACTTGTTAACGATACCCAACAGTCGATTGTTGCTGTCGTTGAGCTCCTTCTTGTTGCTCCTTGTACTGCTTGCCGGATCAGTCTTCTACCAAGACCCTTCCGAATTGAGCGCAAATCAGCTGACCCTACCGGATTGAGCGCAATTTATCATTAACGTGCTTAAGTGCTCAAATAACCCTACAGTACAAGCCTCACAAACGGGCTACAAAATTGATCGTAACAATCCTGACTGATATAAATGCCTGTAACAACAATATATCTATCAACAACAAACGGGAGGGTCGGATCACATCTTGTCTGGGGGGATGATTTCTACTGATTTTTTACTTTTTTACTGTTTTTGGTTTTTTCGGTTATTTTTTTATGTTTTTGTTTTTCTTGGGTACTATACTACTTTTTGTTTGGTTTTATATATATCTTTAAATGTTTTTGGTCACAAACCTCTCAGGGAACGAGGGAATGGCCGATCCCCCCACCCTTCCTGATTCGTGAATTTTCGGTCTTAACCAGGTTAAAAAGCTATTCACGGTAATCCGGAAGGCTTCCGCGTTCCGAACTACCCTTCCGCCCCGGCGGTTTAGGCCTATTAAGGGCGTTAATGTGAGCATCCGCTTGGCGCGGAAAGCTCGTTAACGGTTCTGCCGGTCATGATGTTAAAAAAGAATAACACCCAGGAGCGCCATAAAAACATCTATGTAACATTCGCCCGGAAGATACATATCGACGGAAAATAAAACTAAGTCCTAAGACGACTGGATAACGTCTAAACAGAGCTTTACATGCTTTTAACCGTCTCTACCAAGCCAGTACTTTCGGTGGTCTTTCTAACATCGGGTCGACAAAAAACGTTACTGCTTTCGGCTTCGATCAAACACTCAAATTAACTCAATTACATGCAGAAATAGTGAGCTCATGGCTAGGTCTCAGTATCCCCAGACCACGAGGTCACTCCTAAAATCAGGGCTACAACTACTTATTGAATTATTATTGTTTTTGTTCAGTAGATAAAAATCATCATCTCCATCGAAGATGGATCAACCCTTTCCCCCAAATCCTAGCTTCTCATCTTAATAGAATGAATTCAGATGTTAATTAAATTCAAATCAGGACATGACAGGGAAGCTAAAAGTTCATATAAGTCGATAAAAGTTTCAGTCCCGAGGCCCCTCCGGATTCCTGAATCCGGGGAAATAAGGCCCTTATCTTCCTTCCGGAAGGCTGGTTTTCCACCCTTCAGCGTTGTTCGCAACGGCCTTGCAACTATTGTAGCGACACAATAGTTGCAACTCGGAACGGTCTCTGCTATTCCTGCAATCTGTTGTCGTTTTTTAATCACAATCTTCGTCGTTATCGTCAGCGCAACTATCGTTGTTGTGTTTTTCTTCGACTTTCTGCCAAAATGGCCGTTTCTGACGTTTCTCAGAAATATGACGTCATAATTCGAATTTTTAAAATTTCAAAATACCAGAATATTCTAGTCCTCACCGTTTGGCCAATCGTTCCAATAACGCACTTATTCCTTCAAAATCGCCAATTCGGAAGGTTCACTGCTAAAAATTCGAATATGCTGAATCTGCATTTTGATCCACTCTGATCGAATGTCACGTTGTTCAATCGTTCAAATAACGTCGCTAATCTACTAAAACTGACAATTCTCAAGGTCAGCGGCCACCAAATCGAAATTGCACTTTTGTCCATTCTGGTCGAAAGACACAGTGTAACATTCGCCCAAATACTACACAGTGACGGAGCGTAGAAAAAGTACCTATTAACGACTGGCAGGCGTCAATTACCATAATTCTACTCGTTTTTCACCGTCTCGACCTAGCCAGTTGATTTTCTGTTCTGTTTAGGGCTAAGTAAAAAGGTACTATTTTTAGGCCATCAGTCAAACGACTTTTGATCAGCTTTCGTTTATATGCGAGCACAACCACATAGACATAGCTGGGTCTCGGATCCTCAGACTACGTGATTGCTATTAAAAACACGGCTCGAATACCCTATTCTAATATTTTTTTGGTGACAATTCTATATTAAATCCATTGGAGATGGGTTGACCACTTCCTCTTTCTAGCTACTCATATTCTAAAATATCAAACAATACCGGTGTCA